>NW_027497514.1:0-159675 GCF_021521415.1 Bidens hawaiensis | reverse complement strand
AGGCTTGTTATCTAAACTTTAAGTCCAACGTTCAACCTCAAATATGTTTGCAAAGTTGAAAAGAAAAATCAAATTTAAGAAAATCTGTCATTAAAAGCTTTTAAACCAAATCCAGGGGGTCAAAGTCAAATCGGGGTGATCTGGAGAAAGCCAAATAAGCCTTGAGAATAGATATGGAGCATCAGAAAATAATATGTGTTATCCATTAAATATTATGCATCTTAAATTGAACATAAATCATATCACCAAGGAAATGAAATTCATGATAAGTCTAGACCTGCTGTTAACCTGTCTATGTAATAATGCTGAGAATGAAGTATTGAAAAAGCTACTTAGTCAATATGATCCCATTCTTGAGATCTTTTTAGTAATAGAAAGAAGTTGTTTTGAAAGGAATCATGACTGAAATTTGATCTCTTAATGCACCATTTGCTCTTAAACAATGTTCTATAATGAAAAGTGCAGTTGATAATTGGTTTAAGTCAAAAAGAGTTGCATTTTGCCTCAAAAAGGTTGAATAAGTATTTTCGGGAAAGGTTTGATGTTTTGAAACCTTCCCGAGCACAAAACAGTTGAATAAGTATTTCCGGGCAAGGTTTGATGTTTTCTAACCTTCCCGAGCACAAAATGGTCGAATAAGTATTTTCGAGCAAGGTTTGATATTTTCTAACCTTCCCGAGCACATAACAGTTGAATATGAATTTCCGAGTAAGATTTGAAGTTTTATAACCTTTCCAGGCAAGCTTAGCCACTTTGGACTAAGTTTATGATTTCCGAGCATGCTTTTAAGTGTTTACACTTTCCGGGTAGGGTACTCAAAATACCAACTTCCCGAACATGCTTTGATATCTAACCATATGACTATGTTTCCTAGCAAGCTTTTAGCAAGTATAAATTTTCGGGTACACTTAGAAATTTCTTGTTCCATGCAAGCTTTGCATCTTATATGCTGAATAGGATTCATTGAAATTACAAGTGTTTCCGAGCAGACCTTGTCTTCCGGGCACACTTTATATTTCGGGTACACTTTGATTTCAAATGTTCCCTCAATATACTTGGTAATTTCAAAATTGACTTTTCGAGTACACTTTGTGTTATGAATCCATCTCTAGCACACTTTGTATTCTCTAAGATTTTCGGGCATACTTTGCATCAAAGTATACTTGACTGATTACTTGTGAATTGTAATTGACCGAGTAAGGTTAGTGATTAAGTGAATTATCCGAGCAAGGTCGGTAAATTAGATGTATGTGATGTGTTGTAGAACACACTTATTTTCCGTACCTTTTATCGTCATTTTTATTGCTTAATTATCTAATAAATAAATGTTTTGGCTTGTTTTGACATGATCTTACAAAGTTATATATCGTTCGTAGGTTGCGGGTTTTAAAGAGAAAAAGAACCGAGTTTTTGCAAGACTTAAAGGGCCTTTTTAATCAAATATTGAAGAACCAAGTCAAGGTCCGACCCAAGCCTGATAGAGATAAGGCTTTCATGCAATAATATATTTAAACAAAAAAAAAATAATAAAAAACCCTAAGCTGGTTAGACACTTTGGGATTGGCTGCCTCATTCACACAAAAAGATTAATTCAAGTTTTTGTTTATTTGGTCAAAAGTGCACAGCTTGGACTTGGAGGAGTATTTTGGTTGTCTCTTTTAAGGAGACACCAATTAATACTAATTCTTTTTGGTACAAAAAATCACGTGAGAAGTAGCAAATGGCAATCAAGAAGAAAAATTAACCACCCCCCTCCAATATTCTGATCGGAAAGCAGCAACAAGCATAAGGTTTTTGGTTTGTTAACATTTCATTTTTTTATTAAAAACTCGTTGTCATTTATGTTAGTTATTTTTATTATATGTGTGGCTACTATCCATTTATTTTCGTTTCTTATTATGAATAACTAAACTATTTGTACTACCTAGGTTTAGATGAATATTGACATTGTTTGACGGTTTATTTGGTTTTGATTGATCACATGACGTATTATTATTGAAAGACTTTATTTAATTTGATCTTTGGTGTGTTAAAATATTGTTTTTATAGAATTATTGTTTGAGATTCCGCATTTGAGTTTGATTGTTTGATTGCGTGTCGTTCGGTTAGAGTTCTACGTTTAGGTCTTAGACTTGGTGTTTTTGATCTGTTTGTGGTTAGCGCGACCATAGGAATCTTGAGTGTGTTTAATTATTAAAATTCAATAGTTTTACCTTCCTTGCGACCGAGAGGTAATAGGGAGTCGGTTTGTCTCGCCTCTTTATTCGGTTAGGTTAAAATTGCGCGAGAGCGAGTTTTGGTCTTATCCGGTTTAGTTTTGCGTGCAAATATGTGTCTTAGATCAAGTTAAATATTGTTACCCCTTTATCCCTATAATTGCTAGTATCAATTCTAAGCGGGTTTTGTGTCGTTGAGTTTGAGAGGAGATGCGTCATTAGGGTACCTTAGTAATATTTTTACCGGTGCATTTATTCAATCTTCTCAGATTTGTGAGGGTTAGTTGGTGAGACCGAGAGGTAATCTAGCGAACTTTAATAAGTCTTAGTTAATTACTTTAAGATCCCGGGTGTCGTGTGATTAGTTAATTCCGTTAGCCGTTGAACCGTCAATAGGATTCTTGCCTAGGTAGTCGTTTCTCCATATTCGTTAAAAGCTCCGTAAGTTGCGATAAGTTTTCTTGTTAGTTTCGTTAAGTTAAGTTAGTTAAATTAATTAAAATAAAATAAAAAAAATAATAAAATCAATTAGAAATCTTTCAGGGTAGGACTTGGATTAGGGTTTATAATCTGAGCCGTTCTCACGTGACTTCGAGTTCGATATCTGGACTTTCCTCAGCAAATTCAATGAATAGATAGAGTCAACGGTACGACAGACAGCGCTGCCTACACGCGAATTTGCTTCCGAAGTCGAGCAGTCTCAATTTCACTACAGGATTTTAGAATGAATGCTGGGCTGGGCCACCATCTTTGCTATACGCGACCGGTACACTTGCCGTTTGTGTGAACTAGGATAGATTGTTTGGTTTTTAAAGCTTAGTTGCGTTTCGTGATTTATTTATATATATATTTTCGCACATCAAGTTTTTGGCGCCGTTGCTGGGGACACGGTTTGAGGCGATTAGAGAACGACCCGATTTTTGGGACTTACCTGTTTTTTTTACTTGCTTATTTGTTTTTAGTTTAATTTTAGCCTAGTTAATTTTAGTTTTTTTTTCTTTAGTCGTATGTGTCATACCAGCTCGCAAGGACTGCCGAAGCTTTAAAACGTCTGACAATACCGAGAAAGTCGAGCCCGAGAGAGAGCGTTCTGTTTCACCTACAGGTTCTGATTCTTCTTCTTCTCTTCTTCTTCTTCTTCTTCTTCTGTTTCTTCCGCTTCTTCTAGGGATAGGAACATGGGTGACCAACAGCCTAGGAGAGTAGTAGCTGACTATGGTAGGCCGACAACGAATCCTCATTCAAGCATCACTTTACCGAATGGTGCCGCCGCTCGCAACTGGTCCATTCAATGCCCACGTCATGCACTCATCAAAACTGCACTCCAATTCGAAGGGCTAGAGAGCGAAGATCCTTCAAACCACATCGACTGTTTGTTCAAATATGTGAAACTGTTCAATATCGGCAACATGAACGATGAAGCCATCTATCTCCGTCTTTTTCCCTTCTCACTTTCCAGCAAAAGCCTACAAATGGCTGAAGTCACTACCTGCTGGATCCATCACCACTTGGGCGGGCCTTCAAGAAAAATTCATGACCAAAATTCTTTCCGCCATCTAAATCCGCTCGACTCCGTGAGGAGATTTGTTCCTTCGCATGAGGTCGAAGAGTCTTTCGGGGAAGTTTGGGAAAGATTCAAGGACCTCCTTCTTAGTTTTCCTCACCACGGTTTAGACAAGTGGATGCTCATTGAGAAATTCTACAATGGTAGCCACACAGCACGTGAGAGAGATGTTGAACCAGACTGCTAACGGGAACCTCCTTAAGAACAAAGATCCCGATGAAGTGTGTCGTCCTTTTTGATGATCTAGAAGAGAGCTACGAGGGGCATGGGGGCAAAAATTCTTCCACGTCATCGAGAGGAGTACTTCAAGTCGATTCGAACACTAGCATGCATGCGCAAATTGATGCTTTGAACAAACTTGTTAGAGATCTTACTGTTAAGAGCATCGCGAAGTGTGAAGTTTGCCGAGGGGGTCACGACACCATTGACTGTCCTGTTAAGCCAGGTAGCAACCAGGAGGAGGTTGACTTCGTCAACAACCCCTTGAGGTATCAAAACCCCGCCTTCGGCGGGAACACTGGCTGGTGAAATCAGAATAACTATCGTGGGGGACAAGCCAGTGGCTACCAAGCCCAATACCAAAACTAGCGTCGAGAGAATCTATTCGGGCAAGGGAGTTCAGGTCAAGAATGTTCGGAACAAGTGGGGAGAGAGGAGAAGAAAGCCTCAC
This sequence comes from Bidens hawaiensis, assembly GCF_021521415.1. NCBI lineage: Eukaryota > Viridiplantae > Streptophyta > Magnoliopsida > Asterales > Asteraceae > Bidens > Bidens hawaiensis. Next base: position 155,225 of record NW_027497514.1, on the reverse strand, counting down.
TAGAGGAGATGATGGCTGAGCTGTTGAAGCGAGATGAGAGGAACCGAGTGACAAATGGCGAAATTTGCGGAACACGATGCTATGTTGAAAAACCAAGCTACGTCTCTAGCTAATCTTGAGCGTCATGTTGGAGAGATTGCCACCCAGTTATCCGAGAGATCACCAGGTTCACTACCCAGTAATACTGAGAAAAATCCGAGGGGGTTCGCCAAAGCAGTGACTACTAGAAGCGGTGCTATAGGAGAAAGAGAGGCTGGACCTTCGAGAATTGTCACACCCGCGAATGATGAAGAAGAGTAGGTGGACGAGGAGATCCAGATGGAGCCTCCTCCGGCCAAGTCACACCAGCAGACTATTCCAGCGAGTATGAAGCCGGCCGAAAAACCTTCATAATCATCTAACCCACCTCTGAGAGTTTACAAACCCAAACTGCCTTATCATGGGAGACTCCGATCGGACAGAGACGAGGAGCAAAACTCCAAGTTCCTTGAACTTCTCAAATAGCTTCACATGAACATTCCTTTCCTTGAGGCGCTCACTCAAATGCCCAAATATGCCAAATTCCTCAAGGACATTCTTTCCAATAAGGAGAAGCTAGCTGAGGTCTCTTCTATTCCGTTGAGTGCTGGGTGCTCTGCAGTGTTGCAGATAAAGTTTCCTGAAAAGATGGCCGATCCTGGGAGTTTCACAATTCCCTGCATCTTAGGTGATGATACGGTTCGACATGCTTTGGTCGACCTTGGGGCCAGCATCAATCTTATGCCGTATTCTGTTTTTAGTAAGTTGGGTCTTGGCGAACCGAGGCCAACCCTAATGAGTATCCAACTTGCTGATCGTTCTGTGAAATACCCGCGATGGGTGGTTGAGAACATGCTTGTTCGTATCGACAAGTTCATCTTTCCGGTGGACTTTGTCATTCTGGATATGAATGAGGATGATAGTGTCCCGCTCATTTTAGGCCGACCATTCCTTGCTACCACACAGGCGTTGATCGACGTCCGTGAGGGAAAATTAATTCTGAATGTTGGGGATGATAACGTTACCTTTGACGTAAGACAGTCACTCAAACACCCCAAATCGGTGGACGACTCCCTGTATTTTGTTGACACCATCGTAATGTGCGGGAGTTTTTCACTGACATCTGTGGAGGACCTACCTTGGACCCACAGATTCTCGATAGAGAGATTTCAGAGGTCGAGATGGTTGCCATGACCACTCAACCATTGATGGATGACACCGTGTCACCACCCCTAGATTCGGAGTTAGCTGTTGTGATCGTGCGAGACGATCCGAGAGACGGACCTTCCATTGAGAGCCCTCCTCCTTCCTTAGAACTTAAGGATCTACCCAATCATTTGGAGTATGCATTTCTGGGTAAGGAGAGGAAGCTACCCGTTATCATCGCGTCTGCCTTGACGGAGGCTGAGAAGTTGAAGTTGTTGAAGGTGCTGAAAGCGCACAAGGAGGCGATAGCATGGAAGATTATCGACATCAAAGGGATTAATCCCTCATTCTGAACTCATAAGATTCTCATGGAGGATAATTTCAAATCTGTCGTTCAGCCTCAACGGAAGCTTAATCCGAAAATGCTAGAGGTCGTTAAGAAAGAAATCATCAAACTCCTTGATGCCGGAATCATTTTTCCCATCTCTGATAGCGCCTGGGTTAGTCCGGTCCAAGTGGTTCCCAAGAAGGGTGGCATGACTGTCGTCACCAATGAATGGAACGAGCTTATTCCCACTAGGACCGTGACCGGTTGGAGAGTCTGCATTGACTACCGCAGACTGAACGATGCCACTAGGAAAGATCACTTTCCTCTACCCTTCATTGATCAGATGCTTGAGCGTTTGGCGGGTCAGCAGTACTACTGCTTTCTGGATGGTTTCTCCGGGTATTTCCAAATCCCAATCTCTCCCGATGATCAGGAGAAAACCACATTCACCTGCCCCTACGGCACGTTTGCCTATAAACGCATGCCATTTGGACTCTGTAACGCTCCAGCTACTTTCCAACGATGTATGGTGGTGTTGGTACATGATGTCAGTAGTTCAGTGTCAAGTTTCTGTAATCGAGTTTGTTAGATTTGTGTTTTTGTATGTAAGCGAAGTTAGCTCACAAGTTCGCTGATACAGGCGAACTTGTGAACTAAGCGAAGTTAGTGACAACTTCGTCTGAACATGCCAGGCGAAGTTGTCGTGATTATATAAACTTAGGTTACGGCTTAAGTTTATATTATTCAACGAGTTTCAGTTTACGTGTTACGAGTCAGAGAGTTTGTGTAATCAGTGATCATTGTATCACGTGTTTCCGGTTGCAATACAACGTGTTTGTGTTTATTGTAACGTGTGTTTAATCGTATCATCTTCTACGCTCGTAACGTCTTACGTAGGGATTCCGCACCTACGTAGAACGAGATATCTCGTGTAGATCCGGCTGGGAACCTACAATTGGTATCAGAGCTTTTTGCTCGTGATTGTGGTTCGGGATTATCACGCGGGTGTAGAAATCGTTCCGTTCGACTATTCGCGGGACGAGTTTACTGTGTTTTTGTGTCCTACTCACCTCCTGAAATCATAAACAACCCTTTACACCGTCACAAACCTCGCAAAATCCAGAAATCAAACCTGCAAAAACCATCGTGTTCATCAGGCGAAGTTGCCGTCACTGTTTGTAGGGTTTCGGCGAAGATATAAGGTTAAGCGAAGTTATCCACAACTTCGCCTACCTTCTCAAGTTCGCTTATCTCAAGCGAAGTTACCCACAACTTCGCCTTCTTCACAAATTCGCTTACCTAAAGCGAAGTTATCTACAACTTCGCCGCATCAGGCGAATTTAACAAGGAAGCGAAGTTCAGAATCAGCGAAGTTCTGAACTTAAGCGAAGTTATCCACAACTTCGCCTACAGTACTGTTTAAAATAAAAATTTTTACTTTTCGGGTTTCTTTGTGTTTCGTGAAAGATGTCTTCAATAAACATTACGGAACTGGTAAAGATGGAAGTGGAAGCGGGTTTGGCTACAAACGCACCGAAGATGCTTAAGAAAACCGATTATGTAGCGTGGAAAGATCGTTTTGAACAATATGTCAAGTACCAAGATGCTAAGATGTGGGTGTGCATACAAGATGGTTACATTCCACCAACTGCTGAGTATGAGGGTCGTGATCAGATCAAGAAATACAAAGAGATGGAAGAAGAAGAAAAGAAAATGTATGAGGCTGAAAGCAAGGCTCATGCAGCGATTACAATGGCTCTTCCACAAGAGATTCTACACACCTTTAGAAAGTATAAAACTGCTAGAGAGCTTTGGGAAGCACTTGAAAACCGTTTTGAGGGTAATGTGGGAATTCGTGCTTCAAAGATTAAACTTCTCAAAACCCAGTTCTCGGTCTTCAAGTATTTGAAGAATGAATCACTTGATGATATCATCACTAGATATTATCATCTTATAGGGGTCGACTGAAATGGCCACGGAAGAATCGTGTCTTTTGTCGAAAGCGACTGAATCGGAGTCCGAATTATGGCATAGGAGAATGGGGCATATTCATCTTTGGAAGATGAACTACATTGTCAAGAATGGGTTGGTGTTGGGTGTTTCCTTGAAGAATTTCAACTTCGAAGACCAATGCTTATCATGCAAGAAGGGAAAGCAACACAAGAAATCCCATCACACCAAGAAGATTAATTCTATAGTCAGTTCCCTAGAACTACTTCACATGGATCTCTTCGGTCCAGTGAATGTAAAAAGTCTAGGAGGAACATCTTACTGCTTGGTGATCACTGATGATTTCTCTCGATATTCCTGGGTATATTTCCTGAAGTCAAAGGATGAAACTGTTCAGATGGTAAAGAATTTGATTACCAAGGTTGAGAATATCATGGGAAAAAGGGTTAAGTACATCAGAAGTGACAATGGGACTGAGTTCAAGAACTATGAGATGGAGATCTTCTGCTTACAGAAAAGGATTGAACACCAGTACAGCGCTCCGTATACACCGCAACAAAATGGAGTGGCTGAGAGGAAGAACAAAACTTTAATTGAAGGAGCCAGAACCATGCTGGCTGATTCGAAACTTCCCGTGGTGTTCTGGGCTGAAGCAGTTGCAACAGCCTGTTATATCCTTAATAGAGTGTTAACTGTTAAAAGATTAAATAAAACCTGTTATGAACTTATGCATGGGAGAAAGCCCAACTTGATTGGTCTTGAACCATTCGGGTCACCGTGTTCGATATTAAAGACCAATTCTAAATTTGATGAAGTAGCCGACGAAGGAATCTTAGTTGGATACGTTGTTGGGACTCCCAACAGACGGTTCTTTAATACATCGACCAGCAAGGTTGAGGTGGTGTGTAACACTGATATCACAAGTTACAAATCACCAAAACCAAGCACGGGACCCGCCGCGGTTTTCGACTTTGATAGACTTTTTAAATCTTTTAACATGCCTTATTTGGATTTTGCAGAAGTTGAGGAAAGAATTGCTACGAAGATGATATGCGATGAGGAAGACACTTTGGTGCAACGACCACAGTATGATGAATGTCAGCCTTCCTCGTCAAATGCTGTCAATACCCCTGCTGCCTCTACTGAAGAGGAATTCATCAATCCGTTTCACTCTCAACATCAATCACCCATTGATGAGCTATCTTCGAACTTGGAAGATAATCTGAATGTCAGTTCGGTTCCGACTACGAGAATTCACAAAAATCATCCTCTGGAAAATGTGATAGGTGATCTGTCCAATGGTGTACAAACAAGACAAAGCTTGAATGAGCACACCTGTGTTTACACAAGCATTAAAGAATCAGGCATAATCAACGAATGCTTGTACACCTGCTTTATCAGCCAGATTGAACCAAAGAACTATCAAATGGCTCTCAAGGACAGCTCGTGGGTCGAAGCCATGCAATAAGAATTAGCCCAGTTTAAGAAGATGGAGGTATGGAACTTGGTTGGAAAACCAAGGAATGTGCATGCGATTGGCACAAAATGGGTCTTCAAATGCAAGAGAGATGAGAAAGGGATTGTTATCAGGAACAAGGCGAGGCTGGTTGTTAAAGGCTTTAATCAGCAAGAGGGGATTGATTACAATGAGGTGTTTGCTCCTGTGGCAAGATTGGAAGCCATTCGGCTGTTTTTGGCATTTGCTGCTCATAAGGAGATGAAGGTTTTTCAGTTAGATGTGAAGAGTGCGTTCCTAAATGGTAAAGTCGATGAGGTTGTGTACGTTGAGCAACCTCCGGGTTTTCCTGACCCTGACTTTCCCGATCACGTGTACAAGCTAAGTAAAGCACTGTATGGACTACATCAGGCACCTCGTGCCTGGTACTCAACGTTATCCGACTACTTGCTTGAGAATGAGTTTGAAAGAGGTAAGATTGATAGCACATTGTTCTTCAAGAGAAAAGGGAGCGACTTTCTACTGGTGCAAGTCTACGTGGACGACATTATCTTTGCTGCATCAAAGGTCGCCATGTGTCAGGAGTTTGAGGCCGTCATGAAGAAGAGATTTGAAATGAGTGCTATGGGTGAACTAACTTTCTTTTTAGGACTGCAGGTTGATCAGAAGAAAGATGGTATGTTCATTCATCAGACGAAGTATGTCCATGATGTTCTCAAACGTTTCAAGATGGAGGACAGCACTCCATACGATACTCCAGTCTGCGTCAACCACAAATTGGGTGCTGAGTCAGACAACGATGCAGACATGGACCCAACCCAATATCGGGCTATAATAGGTTCTTTAATGTACTTAACTGCTTCTAGGCCTGATATAATGTTTGCAGTTTGTCTTTGTGCTCGCTTTCAGGCAAACCCAAAGGAATCTCACTTGAAGGGTGCGAAGAGGATTCTACGGTATCTCAAAGGCAAGCCTAAGCTGGGGTTGTGGTACACGAGAGGAGGAGACTTGGAGTTGGTCGCCTACACAGATTCTGATTATGGAGGGTGCAATCAGAGTCGGAAGTCAACAACAGGTGGATGTCAGTTTCTTGGTGGCAGATTAGTGTCATGGCAATGCAAGAAGCAGACCTCAGTCGCCATTTCAACCTGTGAAGCAGAATACATGGCAGCATCTAACTGCTGCTCCCAGGTTCTTTGGATTCAACAATAGTTGCGCGATTATGGTCTGAATTTTACTCTTACTCCTATTTGCATTGATAACACTGCTGCTATCTCAGTAACTAACAATCCCGTTAAGCACAGTAAAACTAAACACATTGACATACGTCATCATTTTATACGGGATTGTGCTGAGAAGAAACTGATTGTGCTCGAAAAGGTTGATACGCTAGATAATTTCGCTGACATGTTTACGAAAGCGTTTGACAAAACTAGATTTCAAAACCTTGTTGAACTGAATGGGATGATCAATCCTGAGTAACCCTGCTTTTTATGTTAGTATTAAAAAAAAAATGGTCACTATCGCTTAGAATTATGTCGGTTGCCTCAGTTTGAAGGACATATCTTCGGATATGTTTGGTCCTCATTTCTACTTGTTGAATATAAGGATAGCCATTAACCGGATGACTGAAAGTGACCGTGGCGGTTTATGATGTGTTTGATTCTTTCGCTGAAAATTAGTCGATCATACTTAGTTAGAAGGACACATACTTGTATGTGGTCGGTCCAGCTGATCCATTGGATCCTCGGGATAGCCGTTTACCTGAAAACTTCAATTTGATCGGGGCGATTGAAGTTAAAAATTTTACCGGGAGATGAAATTATTTTTCAAGTCTACTATATCGTAAGAAGTACCTTTACTATGTTTAACAGAAAATTGATCCAACCTTGGAAAGTGATAGATATACTGATTCTGTGTGCTTAACTAGTGAAGTTATAAAGCCTAAAAGATTTTAGAACAGTCATTGTATGTCATGGTAGCTTTTTATGGTGCGTAAAAGTAGAAGTATACTAACTAAATCTACTCGATTTTATGTGGAAACTTCTTATGAGTTGTGCATGTCTCCATATATATCTTTCCGAATGATAGGCAGAAAAGCGATTACCCAGTCATACACGAGCCCGTGAGTGTTCTGATTCCCGTGAAGATAGCGTGTCAAGAAACTGCATTGATCCAGATTCGGGACTTGCAGTAGTTTATCTGAAGTTGTGTAAATACTTAAAAAAAAAAAAAAAAAGAAAAAAAAAAGAAAAATTTGAGACATTCTAGAGTTCATAATATTTATACTTCTCAATCAAGGTGTAAGAAAGAGAACGGGAAGCAAAATCTAAAGATCGAAGAGTACTTACTATTTAATCAGACACTACGGGTCGAGGTCAACTCGGGGTGACTTGGGGAAAGCCAAATACGCTTTGAGAATAGTTAGGAGGTATCATAATCTCTGAGTTGTTGCCTATTTAAAATTTTGAGCTTAATTGAACCTAACCCGTATCACAGAAACGATGAAAACCATTCTAAGTTATTTACCTGCTTACAACCTGTTTCTTTATGTCATAATACAGCTAAACACGGCTCTGTGTGACAGTCACGTAGTTAGTATGATTCCTGTTCGGATCTTTTCTAAAACATGGTAGTCCCTATCGAGACTGAAATTTGATCCCGTGTATTTTATTTTTAAAATTTTTCTGCTTATGTAGTTGTTTGATTTTATACCTGGTTACTTGGTCTTAATCGTATCATTTAATTCTTTAAAGGTTGTTTTAAAACTTAATTGCAAATTGTTCAAATTATAGGGGTTTGTTTTGAAAATTTTCATATATAGGCGAACTTATCCATAACTTCGCCTGCAATAGGCGAAGTTATCCATAACTTCGCCTGTCAAATTTTGACCCTATTTAAAGAAGTTTTAAGGTCAGACATGTTCATTATTTCAAAACCAGCGAACTTATCTTCGAATCCCTAAGCGAACTTATCGATCTCGATTCATCTGAGTTTTCTTTCTTCGATTCTAATCCGATTAAAGGTGTGTAGGGTTCTATATATCGTATAATCTTTGTCATAGGGTGTTAATCATAGGTCGTATTGACCCGATTCTCGACCTCGTCTTTCGAAACATTAAACACCCGATTTCAAACTTGTTATTACGTGGTCGTAATCAATTTGGTCGTCTAGAACTTCATAAAAACATGTTTTACGGAGGCCTTAATCTCCAATTTCACCAACTACACGTCGATTGATTCGTCTATCTGTTGCCGATTCATATTCAGGCGAACTTACAGTTTAGGCGAAGTTATCCATAACTTCGCCTGAGGTTTAACTTCGCCTGACAATTAATTAGGTTACAGTATATGAGGCGATGTTGTGGTTAGGCGAAGTTATCATTAACTTCGCCTGGACCTTTTTACTTAACAGTTAACAGACGAAGTTCAAGTTGAGGCGAAGTTGTTCCCAACTTCTCCCCACCTCTAACTTCGCCTATACAGAATAAATCACAACTTCGCTCATGGTAACAGGCGACCTTGTGATTTGCTTTGACGTTTATCTAACTTAGTCTGTTTGATGCAGATATGGCTGCTGTAGGTGGTGCAGGCGGTGATGACAGTGGAGACAACCAAAGACAGTTCTTCCCGGGTCACAACATGTATATAACATTAGACCCGGAGACGAGCGGAGTTGATGATTTCCGCGAAATCATCACATTCTTACTACGCTCGCGTATATTCCACGCGATTACGACAACACTGCCAATATCCTTGCCAAACATTGAGGATTTTTGGCAGACCGTGGAATATGACTGTAGGGTCGAGCCCCCGGTGATGCGAGCAACAGTCAACAATCATATTGTTCAGTTCTCATCTGAACAGATCCGGACGGCTTTACGATTTGGAGATGAGACGAGGGATGACCCGACAGATTTTGTGGCTCCTTTCCGTGATGGAGCGTTTCTGAGGATGGGATACTCTGGTCCCCTGGGAGATACTTAGAGAAAGAAAGGGTTTTTACTTGACCAGTGGCGCTTTCTCATGCATGTCATGATTGTATGCATGTCAGGGAGAAAGGCGGGCACTGATGGCATGGGCGCGACCATGCAGTCGGCGATGACTGCTCTGACTTATAATAAGCGTTACAGCTTTAGTCAGATGGTCTTCTACGAGATAGATCGACAAAGAAGAGCGGTGGCGCGTGAGAGATTTATCATGTATCCAAGATTCATTCAGATGATCTTGAATCATGTTGCTCCAACGCTACCTCAGCGCCGCCCAATCAGATACGTAGAAAGTGTGAGCAAAAGGATCTTCGCCCAATGCAGATCCTCCAGTGTAAGGAGCAAACCTGAGCTCCGTCCTCGACATACTCCACTATTCGGGTACTTGATCAACCCGGGGTATGTGCCTGCTCGAGGGGACGAGTTTCGGGACCCGGCACCACAACAGGCAGGAGCACCTCAAGTAATACCTGCTGCACCTGTTGTGTCACCGGAGGAAAACGTGGACCTTGATGCTGAGTTTGGAGGTCAAGGCTACTTTGATATGGAACGGTGGACCCTGGAGAGTATGTGCAAGTCTCGGTTGAGAGGGTGTCGACTGTGAATGTTACTAGGACAGCTGCTACGGTGGTTGGTTCTGATGAGGCAAGAAGGATTATGGTAACTCGAGAAAGACTACATGGGAAGAGAAAGAGAACTGATGATGACAGCGAGTCAGACTATGAGGAAGAGGTACAACAGTTAATACGCAGATCAAGAAGGGAACGGATAGGTGCAGGTTCTGGAGCTGGTGAGAGCTCGAGGGTGGTACATTTCACCCCACCCGCACTATCCAGTATGACAATGGTTCCCTCAACATTACAGGTTACAAGGCCAAGCGCTACGGATGTTCCCGTGGTGGCTACCTCATCTACATTTGGCCTCCCACCCACTACTTTCCCACTATCGGCTCCTGAGATTGTCCCGTTGCCGCCTCCAACTCTTACTCCAACGGAGGTCGTGGCACGCTTTATTGAGTCGACTGTTGTGGCCACTGCAGGGTTATCGGTGACGATACCACCTGCGGTTACGTCTTTGCCTACTTCTGAGGTCCCGGTTACATCGGAAATCCCTCCTCAGTACACTCAAGATATATCACATCTGAGGTTTGATTTCGATGCAACCTTATCAGACTCAGAACGAATAGCAGCACTTGAACGGGTCGTGGCAGAACAATAAAGGATAAATCTTATCCAGACCCAGGCTATTCAACGCCTAGTTGCAGAGAATCAGATGCAGTCGTCCCTGCTGGTAGAACATGGCAAAATCATAGATGCTTTGAAGGAGTTCTTGGCATCTCAGGGGGAGACGAGCTGTAAAGGCGATGAGTTGAGGACGAAGAAGCGCGATGATAGAGACGATGATCCCAATGCGTCGAAAGGTGCAGGTGTTGAGTTGCCAAGAACTGTACAAGCTCTTGGGACTTCCACAACTCAGGGGGAGTCGACAAGTGCAGCTGGTGGTGATGATGTGGTGGTTGTGGAGGTTGAGGAGATGGATGATGACTATATAGGTGATGATGATGTATTACCGGTGGATGAGATAGAGAAGATTGGTGCAGAGACAGTTATTGATAATGAGATTGAAGAGGGAGAGATAGTAGAGGAGAATGTGGAGCATGAGATACCAGAAGTAGATAAGGCAGATATGAGTCAACAGATTGGAAGTGATGAGACGGAATGGGAAGAGCAGCCTAGATGGAAAGAAGGCTACGCTCAGTGGTTCGTCAAAACGAAGAAACCGGCGGTCCCTACTATGTTTAAGAAGACTTACAACATTAGAGGCTATGCTGAATCGAGAAAAGGAATTATTTGCTGGATATACGATGAGCAGTTGAGGCTCTTTGTTATTAAGAGGTATGATGGTGTTCAGTACTTCAAAAGACTTTTAAGATCGTTGAATACACTGCCAGAATGTGAAGTGAAAGATTTAGCCAGATTGGGATTGATAAACCGAAGTGATGATAATATGGCTAGAGTTATTGGGAAGATTGTTTGGAAGGAAAGTATAAAAGAGAAGAAGTTTGAGCTGTTGAAACCACAAAAGGGAAAACTTATCGAAGACAAAGATCGTGGATTGAGAGCAGATGGTAAACCTTGGATGATTATGAAGTATAAGCCGATCCGGTGCCTTAAAGAAGTGCCGATGAAACAGATGCCCAAGGATGTGCTCAAAGATCTAAAGTGGTGGTATGTTGATTGTGAAACAGCTGAAGCAGTGATGGAAGACGAAGATGAACAAGAGCTGCTAAGAGTTTATGATCCGATACATCTAGTGAACTTGTCGCAAGCTGATCTGCAGGTGCTGAATGAGAAGAAAATCTTTTATATTCCTGCTTGGAAAGACGAAGCGAAGAAATATCAAAGAATTGTATCAGTTTGTGTACGTGAAGGAGTTCATGCTTAAAGATGAAGATACAAGATTCTTGAAGATTACAAGACACTTGTTTGAAGATAAAGATATGAAGCTACTGCCAAGGGGGAGTCTGTTGGTACATGATGTCAGTAGTTCAGTGTCAAGTGTCTGTAATCGAGTTTGTTAGATTTGTGTTTTTGTATGTAAGCGAAGTTAGCTCACAAGTTCGCTGATACAGGCGAACTTGTGAACTAAGCGAAGTTAGTGACAACTTCGCCTGAACATGCCAGGCGAAGTTGTCGTGATTATATAAACTTAGGTTACGGCTTAAGTTTATATTATTCAACGAGTTTCAGTTTACGTGTAACGAGTCAGAGAGTTTGTGTAATCAATGATCATTGTATCACGTGTTTCCGGTTGCAATACAACGTGTTTGTGTTTATTGTAACGTGTGTTTAATCGTATCATCTTCTACGCTCGTAACGTCTTACGTAGGGATTCCGCACCTACGTAGAACGAGATATCTCGTGTAGATCCGGCTGGGAACCTACAGGTGGCGATCTTTCATGACATGATCGAGGATTCCATAGAGGTCTTCATGGACGATTTTTTTGTCTTCGGGAATTCTTTCGATCATTGTCTCTCCAACCTTGATAGGATGATGGTTCGTTGCGTCGACACCAACCTAGTCCTCAACTGGGAGAAGTGTCACTTTATGGTACGCGAGGGCATCATTTTAGGACATAGGATCTCGAGTGCGGGGATCGAGGTCGATCGAGCTAAAATTGAAACCATTTCTAATCTTCCCCCACCCACTTCTGTGAGATCCATCCGTAGCTTTTTAGGTCATGCTGGTTTCTATCGTCGGTTCATCAAAGATTTCTCAAAAATTGCGAGACCGATGACCAAGCTACTAGAGAAAGACACTCCATTTGTCTTCTCTGAACAGTGTATTGAGGCGTTTGATCTTCTAAATGACACACTCGTTCACGCCTCGATCATGATTGCTCACTGGTCTATGCCATTCAAATTGATGTGCGACGCGAGCGACTATGCCATTGGAGCAGTGCTTGGACAGCAGAATGAGAAGTACTTTCACCCAATCTACTATGCTAGTCGAACCCTAAATAATTCTCAGAAGAATTACACCACCACCGTGAAAGAGTTATTAGCTGTGGTGTTTGTATTTGATAAGTTTAGGTCCTATCTTGTTCTGTCCAAAACAGTCTTCTACACGGATCATGCGCCATTCGTTATCTTTTCAGCAAGTAGGACGCTAAGCCTCGTCTTATCCGATGGATTTTGCTGCTTCAGAAGTTTGATATCGAAATCCGTGATAAAAAAGGGGCCGAGAATGTAGCGGCCGATCACTTGTCATGTCTTGAGAGAGCCGAGTTTGGAGATGCTTGGGTCATCATCAATGACCATTTCTCGATAGAGAATCTCATGTTTGTTAAAGCCCAGGATGACGGCTACCCGTAGTTTGCTGATATCGCGAACTTCCTCGTCGATGGTTCCCACCCTAGGAGGATGTCTCACCAGCAAAAGAAGAAATTCTTTGCTAACGTAAAGTTCTACATCTGGGACGACCCATTTCTTTTTCGTATAGGTGCTGATCAGCTTGTAAGGAGATGTGTGGATGTTGAAGAAGGGTGGCGAATTCTGAGCCACTGTCATGAGGGACCGACAGGAGGTCACCATGGTGCTGTTCTTACTACTAAGAAGGTCTTCGATTCAGGATTCTATTGGCCTTCGATTTTCAAAGATGCTCATGCGTTCGTTAAAGCTGTGACCAATGCCAGCGTATCGGTAACATCTCATCCCGAAATGAGATGCCCCAGAATGCTATTCAGGTTTGCGAGGTTTTTGACATTTGGGGTATTGATTTTATGGGCCCGTTGCCGTCTTCTAGAGGGACCAAGTACATACTTGTGGCAGTTGATTACGTCTCCAAGTGGGTCGAGGCCAAGGCCTTGCCTACTAACGACGCCCGAGTTGTAGTGAGATTTCTGAAAAATCTTTTCTCTCGTTTTGGTGTACCGAAAGTCTTGATCAGCGATCGAGGTACTCACTTCTGCAACGCGCAGATGGAGAAGGCATTGCAACGCTATGGGGTCACCCATCGGCTTGCGACTGCCTACCACCCACAGACTAGTGGACAGGTAGAGGTGAGTAATCGAGGCATTAAACGCATTCTTGAGAAGACGGTTGGGCTAAACCGAAAGGATTGGTCCGACAAATTAGATGATGCTTTGTGGGATTTCCGTACAACGTACAAAACTCCGACCGGTTCCACACCATTTCCGATGATTTATGGGAAAGCCTGCCATCTACCTGTTGAGTTAGAGCATCGTGCTTCATGGGCACTTCAAACAGTTAACCTCGATCTTTCACCCGCGGGCGAAATCGTTTCCATTAGTTACATGAGTAGAGGAACTTCGCAATCATGCATATGCACACTCGTACAATTATAAGCTGAAGACCAAAGAGCTGCATGATAGGAAGTTGAGAGGTGATAAACAGTTCAAGTGTGGGGATCGGGTTTTGGTATATAATTCCTGATTACGATTACTTCTGGGAAAGCTGAATTTCCGATGGTTAGGCCCGTTAACCATTACTGAGGTATTCCCGTATGCCATAATTGAGATTGAAGACGAAAGCGGGAAGTTTAATGTGAACGGTCAGAGGTTGAAGCACTACATAGGCGAGCCAGTAGCTGATCAGACAGTCGAGGTGTTCTACCTTGACCTGCTCACCGAGGCGTAGACGCGTTGGATGCATCACTCGATAGACGCCTGAGTTGTAGAGTGTGTTTTTATGATTTTCTTTATTATGTGTTTTATTTAATTTTTGTTATTTAAAAAATTCAAAAATAAAAATAATAATTAAAAATAAAAAAAACCAAAAATACAAAAACAAAAAAATATGTTTATTTCTTATGTTTTTGCTTTCTGTTTGTACGCCGCTACATGCGAGCGAGTATGAGTTATTGTAGGTATTATTATACGCATGATAGCTCTGATGGCGTTTTGGAACTGGTTCTCCCGAGGTTGCGGCCGCGAATGAAATGCTATACGGTCGTTCAATTCATACAATGCTGGTGAAGATTCTGCATATAAACCTGGGGAGTAACCCGTTCTCTTGTTTTACTTTTGAAAATTTTAAGTTTTATTTTTAATTCTATTTTATTTCTTTTCCTTGTTCTCATCGAGGATGATTTAGTTCTAAGTGTGGGGATGAGAATTTATTTTACTTAGTTGTAGAAAAAAAATTATGAAAAAAAATTTAAAAAAAATATATGTTCTGTTCTTTCGCTGAAAAATATGTCGGTTACTCAAGTTCGAGGGACACATACTCGTATATGTTTGGTCCCGCTTTCTACCTGTAGATGTACAGGATAGCCATTCACCCGAAAACTGAAAGTGGCTGGGGCGACTGAACTTGAAAAAAAATGTTTTAAATAAAAAATAAAAAAATAAAACAAAAGTTTTAAATAAAAATGTCCCTTGAAAATTGTTTTTCTTCTACGTTAAGCAGGAAATGATATTATTACCAATGTGCTAATGAACTCTCGGAACTTTTGAAAAATATAATATAATAATAAAAAAGGGGATGGTTTGCATATCTGATTTGGGATGTGTCGGTAGGCCCAACTAGCTTTGATAGTCTTCTTTAGCAGTTTTTTTTATATATAATAATTTGAAAAACGGTGAAACCGAATTTCGATGCTTAGGGAGGATTACCATAATCTGAAAACTTTGAGATGGTAAGAATTAAATGCACTCAAACCAGCACACCACCACATGTCTATCTGTTTACGAGCTTAGAAATAGTTATATATTTAGGGTGATTGAAAAAAAAAGAGAAAAAAAAAAGTATGTTTTGAAAGTTTGTTATGAATTATATTATCCAAAGTTGTTCAAGAAAAGCAAAATGCTTGTGAAGAAAGTTATGTATTGTAAAATTCCAACGAAGCATTGTTTAAAGTTAGAAAAAGAGGCCAAAGATGCACATACTAGATGGGATCTAGAGTTTACGTGTTACCTTGGGGATAGTGACTCTGAGGATACACTATTGCGGCTCGAAGGTTCTTAGTCAATAAATATCAAATTAGGAATTTATAGGACAACGTCCAATAATATTTAGGAATAGCTCGTACGACCTCCACATGACCATTCATCCATCAAAGTTTCACCGAGTGCATCTAATTAGTACCATCAACGAGTCCTTGGCTTATGGTGATTTGTCGAACCTGTTTGCTTCGACTCTAGTTTTTCTAGCTCTCTTTGTCTGAGATGGGGTATGTGTAACCTTGATTTTTGGACGTAAAACGTTTAATGAAAAAGGGGGGCCTGATTGGCTGGTGGCTGGGTTTAAGTGGACAACAATATCGACAATCGCGGTCAATATGTCGGGCTGTTTCTTGTGCTTTAATAATGATAAATAATCTGGCAGTTTGTTGTTTTTCACTTGGTTATGATCCTGTGTAGATTTCTTTTTCAGGGACGAAAAAGTCTTAAGTGTGGGGATGTTTGATGTATTGTAAAACACACTTATTTTCCGTACCTTTTATCGTCATTTTTATTGCTTAATTATCTAATAAATAAATGTTTTGGCTTGTTTTGACATGATCTTATAAAGTTATATATCGTTCGTAGGTTGCGGGTTTTAAAGAGAAAAAGAATCGAGTTTTTGCAAGACTTGAAGGGCCTTTTTAATCAAATATTGAAGAACCAAGTCAAGGTCCGACCCAAGCCCGATAGAGAAAAGGCTTTCATGCAATAATATATTATAAACACAAAAAAAATAATAAAAAACCCTAAGCTGGTTAGACACTGGGGGATCGGCTGCCTCATTCACACAAAAAGATTAATACTAAGTTTTTGTTTATTTGGTCAAAAGTGCACAGCTTGGACTTGGAGGAGTATTTTGGTGGTCTCTTTTAAGGAGACACCAATTAATACTAATTCTTTTTGGTAAAAAAAATCACGTGAGAAGTAGCAAATGGCAATCAAGAAGAAAAATTACCCCCCCTCCAATATTCTGATTGGAAAGCAGCAGCAAGCATAAGGTTTTTGGTTTGTTAACATTTCATTTTTTTTATTAAAAACTCGTCATTTATGTTAGTTATTTTTATAATAAGTGTGCCTACTATCTATTCAAGAAGAAAAATTACCCCCCCCCCCTCCAATATTCTGATTGGAAAGCAGCAGCAAGCATATGGTTTTTGGTTTGTTAACATTTCATTTTTTTTTATTAAAAACTCGTTGTCATTTATGTTAGTTATTTTTATAATAAGTGTGGCTACTATCCATTTATTTTCGTTTCTTATTATGAATAACTAAACTCTTTGTACTACCTAGGTTTAGATGAATATTGACATTGTTTGACGGTTTATTTGGTTTTGATTGATCACATGACGTATTATTATTGAAAGACTTTATTTAATTTGATCTTTGGTGTGTTAAAATATTGTTTTTATAGAATTATTGTTTGAGATTCCGCGTTTGAGTTTGATTGTTTGATTGCGTGTCGTTCGCTTAGAGTTCTACGTTTAGGTCTTAGACTTGGTGTTTTTGATTTGTTTGTGGTTAGCGCGACCATAGGAATCTTGAGTGTGTTTAATTATTAAAATTCAATAGTTTCACCTTCCTTGCGACCGAGAGGTAATAGGGAGTAGGTTTGTCTCGCGTCTTTATTCGGTTAGGTTAGAATTGCGCGAGAGCGAGTTTTGGTCTTATCCGGTTTAGTTTTTCGTGCAAATATGTGTCTTAGATCAAGTTAAATATTGTTACCCCTTTATCCCTATAATTGCTAGTACCAATTCTAAGCGGGTTTTGTGTCGTTGAGTCCGAGAGGAGATGCGTCATTAGGGTACCTTAGTAATATTTTTACCGGTGCATTTATTCAATCTTCTCAGATTTGTGAGGGTTAGTTGGTGAGACCGAGAGGTAATCTAGCGAACTTTAATAAATCTTAGTTAATTATTTTAAGATCCCGGTGTCGTGTGATTCGTTAATTCCGTTAGCAGTTGAACCGTCAATAGGATTCTTGCCTAGGTAGTCGTTTCTCCATATTCGTTAAAAGCTCCATATGTTGCGATAAGTTTTCTTGTTAGTTTCGTTAAGTTAAGTTAGTTAAATTAATTAAAATAAAATAAAAAATAATAAAATCAATTAGAAATCTTTCAGGGTAGGACTTGGATTAGGGTTTATAATCTGAGCCGTTCTCACGTGTCTTCGAGTTCGATATCCGGACTTTCCTCATCTTTGCTATACGCGACCGGTACACTTGCCGTTTGTGTGAACTAGGATAGATTGTTTGGTTTTAAAGCTTAGTTGCGATTGATGATTTATTTATATACATATTTTCGCACATCTGTATGTTATATGGGCATCTTAGTTGATTCCTAGCAAGGTTGCATGCTTGATGTTTAATACTTGATTAATTTTTCTTGTGATTTACTTCTCAAGCAATCTTGTATATCAAGTAAGCTTTCTTCATTTTAACTTCTAATTTGTACCAACCTATAACCGAGTAAGCTTTGAGTAAGTGACTATACCGAGCAAGCTTTGCAAAACTTACACTGAAATTTTCCGAGCAAGAGTTGCTAAAGTTAATACTAAGAGTTGGATGTTTTCAAATGAATAAAAAGGATTAAATGGATAAGGTTATTGTTTGACAGCTAATAACTCACTAAACGATAAAAAACATTTAAAACCCACTTTCAAAAGGTATATAAGAGGGAGTGAGAGACGTTTTTCTACATTATTCCCCCCCCCCCCTCTCTCTCTCTCTCTCTCTCTCTCGTTCCACTGCTTACTCTCAAAGAAACCCAAACCGACTAATCAAATTCTAAAATCATCCAAACCCTAACTTTACCATCCCTCTAATTCTGACTCGGTAAGCAATAATAATATGTTTTCCGATCACGATTAGATTATAATGGGCGTTGATTATGTAATTTTTCACTAACGCTCTGTTTTTGTGTAGGTTATAAATTTGTCGAAGATCAGGTTCTTAATGATATTTCTCTATTTCTTCTTCAATTTTATAACTTAAAATTGCTTAAAGTAATGAACTTTTGAGCTAATTTCACTTTGAATATGTTTGATTGTGCTTTTCAGATATGGCAGACGAAGAGGTTCTGATATATTTCTTTGAGCAAAAGCATAATATGTGCGCTCTCTTACAGGTTACGCCAGACAATGAAGAGGTTTCCCTGATATACGTTGGTTGCAAAGATCAAATATTCAATTTGCACTGACAGCAAGTCCTACAATTTACCGAAACCATTCGTTAGACTTTTGGGGCTCGACAACGTTGATGGAAGATGTGAATAGCCGATGGATCGAAGCCACTGTTGCTAATCATGAAATATGAGTGGACGAGGCTGTGATTCGAAGGTATCTACAGTTGAATGATGATAACCCTAATCCAATCCATCTTACAACTGCTCAACTGTTCAAGATCTTTGTCAAGTGTATGGGTTATCAAGGGAATACAAAAGATGGGAAATTTCAAAAGGGCATGTTTCCGACCATTTACAGATTCTTGATCCACCATATAATACAGGGGTTTGCACCAAGAAAAGGGTCATGGACCCTCATGAGCAGAGACTTGGCAAACGCCACTGTGGCAGTATTATTTGACTATCCTTTCAACTTCTCACGAATGATATTTGAAGAATTAGTGAAAAATTTGGAGAAGCCAATCAAGCAGAAGTTTTTGGCATACCCAAGGTTCCTACAAATAATTTTCAATCAAGAGCTGGAGAACTTACCAACTTCAGGAATCACACATGTCCTACAAAATCCAGACACATTTAAACGAATAGAAAATCTGGCTAGCACTAGCAGATTTAATCCTGAAGAGGTGTATGAAGATTTGCCATGGTTGATGTTTGATGACATTTTGATTCCTCAATTGCATGTGGTGTTATCTGAAGCTGAGGAGGTTGCTGGAGGAGAGGGTGAGAATGATGAAGATGATGATAGTTCTGATGATGATGGGAATGATGATAATGCTCCGGAAAATTTGGAAGGAGGAAATGTCAACCTTGAGGTTATTGAACAACCTCAAGGGGGAGCATAATATTTTACTAGAACATCCTATACCAACACCACATTTGTCACCACAACCACAAGACCAAACCACCCAATACCCAACCCAAACCTTAACCCAAAGTCAGCCTGAAACATCAACACAAACCAGATCTCCACCACCACAAACCACCAACCAACAGCCCAATCCAAACAGATACATTCATTCCAAGCCCACCCCATACTCAATCACCACCCCAACCAATTACAACAACCCAGCCTACCCCTATCCATACCCAAACCCAATTCAAACCAGATCTCAATCACCACCTCAAACCACACACCAAACCCACCTGAAATCACATCCCAACCTTTAAATGAACCAACATTTAAAATCACCCACACCAAATCACTCCTAGTACAAACCATCAACCCATTACCCTCAACCAGTGAGAACATTATTGAAGATGCAAACCCAATCACTACTCCAATAATTCAACAAGAACAATCTGAACCAGAACCTTTCTCTACCTCACCACTAATAACCCCTCCTGCTGGAACCTATCTATTTCAAAGAAACTTGGATCTGATGTTGGAGAATGCAAGGTTAAAGGAATGAAATGAGGAGGTAACTAAGGAGAATGTGCACCTACTAGATCAGTTGGCCCGGACAATGATAAAAATTCAAACCATGGAGCAGGAGGTTGAGAAGACCTCAGCTGCCCCAAAACAGGGGGACGATATTATTGTGCCAACAGATGCTGAGGATGATGTAGTGATGAAGGATGCATGTGATAAAAATGTTGATGGGTTGACATGCATTTTGAATGTTTATGATGATGATGAGGAGATTGAAGAAAGGAGGATGGAGGATGTTGAGTATGAAGCTGACAAATCTGATGTTGGAGAACAAAACTATGATGTTAATGATGAAGTCATGAATGTTGTATGGAGAGAGGATGATGATGAGGAGAGAGATGAAGAGGAGACAAGGAATGGAATTGAAAATATGAACGTTGAAGAAAATGTGGCTACCACAGATGTAGCCACTGATGTTTTGACTAACATTCAGACTGAAGCTCAAAATGAGGTAATCAATGAAGATAATGCTGCTACTGAGGAGCTGATACCTACTGAAACTGAACAACCTGAAAGCTCCAAGAGGGTAGAGTATGATCCAGAGTTGGAAGCACTAGAAAAAGAAATTGATGATTATCAACAGTCTGAGGATGAAGAAGATGTGCAAAAGAGATTGGATAAAGGAAAGGCAAAAGTCTATGAAGAGGAGCCTGTTAAGGCAGATATTTTGAAAGAGAGATTATTAGATGAGGAGGAAAAGCTTCTGCTGCTGCAAGGAGAGAGTTTGAAAATGTTGTAAGAGAAACAAGGGAGAGGGAAATACTAGCCCAAACCTTGACTCCTGAGGAGCTTGCAGAGCAGGAAGCATTGATCAATCAAGCCAATGTTGCTAAGATAATTAATGATGAAGAGGCTGATGATCAAGTAGTTATTGAAGCATTGATTAATATGAAAAGAATTGAGGAAGTGTGCACTCTTTGGCCATGGTGGTAAGCATGTTTCAACCTCAAAGTCAACCAGAAAAAGAAACAACTGAAACAGCTGAGCCAACCAATGTGAATATGGAATTGAATGTGGAAGAAGAGATTGGTGAATCTATTGCCTCAATGGCTGCTAAGAAATGGGTTGAACAAGTCAAAGATGATATCAAACAAAACCCAACTGATAGTTGGTCAAAAAGGGAGCATGTGACTCAATCTCATGAAACAATTCATCAAAAGAAAGAAAGACTTTCCAATCTATATGAACAATTTGTAGAAAAAGTCAACAGGTTTGCTAAGACCTACATGAGAAGAAAAAGGGCACATAAACAATCAGAACAAGAAAGATCTGCCAAAAAGGGGAAATGGGATAATCAGAACAAATACTTTGTAGAGACCCCTGATGATGAGGCAAGTCCAATAAGGGAAATTCCTTTACAAACCTTAAGACCAGATGAAAATGTGCAAGGAGTGCCTAATGTACCAATCCCTAAGAATCCAACTCCAGATGAGCCAAAAATTGATGCTGTAGATGAATCTACAGAGGAGGAGGATGAATCTGACTATGATGATGAAGATGATCAGGGAAAGGGTACTGAGACTGCTAATGTTATGTCCCCACAAGTCACAATGACTGATGAACAAAGGGCAAACATTGAGAAAAGTATGTTGGATGCTAAAAGGAAAAATCCTTTGGTTGTGAAATTAAGAAGCTTTGGTATAAGCTTTGAGACCTTAGCTGATTTGAATGATGATCAATTGCAGAAAAGGTTGGATAAAGAGAGAGATGAAATCAAGAAGAAAATTGAACAAAAGAATAGAGATGCCCAAAAATACAGAGAATATTTAAGGAAACATGGGTATTCTGAAAAAGATCTAATTCATTTCAATGTTGACAAGCTAAGAGAAGCTTATATTGGCACAAGAGAAGAAATAAAAGAAAAATTTGTGAAAGAAAATGAGGAAGCTGAAAAGCTTGAAGCTTTGAAACTGAAGTTTGAAGGAAAGTGTGGATACTTGTTGGAGAAAGGGATGAAACCTGGCATGGTTGAATGTTTGGATAAAGCCACAGTTGAATCAATTTTTAACAACATGAAAAGAAAGAAAAAATTAAAAAGGAATCAACCTGAACCATCAAATGTACAAGAAAGGGGAGCTCAAGAAAAACCACCTGCAAAGAAAAGAAAAATCATGACTCTCAGGGAGAAACAAAAGGCTCAGGTTGAAAAAGTAAATTCAAAAGAGGCAGCTGCTGATGAAACCCCAATCCCAATGGAAGTTAAACCTGAACAAGTTGATGAACCTATCATTCCATGGGAAAACGAAGAAATGATTAAAATATTAAGGGGTATAATGCTGAACCAAAGAGGAATGGATGAGGATACATTCAATACACTAAACAAGGATGAACTCAAGGAACTGTTCTATCTGCAAAAGGCTGAGTGGGAAAAGGTGTTGCTGCAGGAAGATAATCCTAGAAGTTTTATCGGAGGAAGATTTGTCCTTGCAGGTCTACTAAAAGATCCAAAAATGTCAAAGATGATTACAAGACTGTCAAGGGATGCTGGTGAAAACTATGCTGATCTAATCTTCTATCCTGGTGAATTGATTGAATCTATGTATATGAAAGCTTTTGAGGTAACAAAGCCCAGCCAACCCATGATGTCTATACCAACAGGGCCATCTACATCAAGGCAACAACCAACAACACACAGAGGTGAATCAAGTAGAGCTGGATCTCTAAGAATGACAAATCCACAATCAAATGTGGATATACCAAGAAGACTCTACTTTGATTCAGTCTCTGAAGGTGATAATGGAAAGCAAACAATTGAGAGACATTATTATGAAAAATGATTTTGCTGAGTATACTCAAGAACAGTTGGAGAAAATGGTCACACTTGATCTTTATGACTATCATGATCCAAGCAAATTGGCTGGAAGGAAACAAAATGAACTCTCCAGGTACCTCAAAGATGAAGCTGACAAGGTTTTCCCATTTTCAAAGGAGAAGAAAAGCTGGAAGCTGAGAAGGAAGGATAAAACAAGAAGGGCTGAAAAACTGAAGAGGGTAGCCAAAGCTGAAATTTGTTATCAGATGAATGTCCAAGACAAGAATCCACTGTCAAACATGAATACCTGCATAAGACTGGAAAGAAGAATGACTTGCCCAAATTACACTGTGCAGAAGAATGGCCTCATTGCAGAAATTGAATACAAAGAAAATACAGGCCATTATATTCTTCTCAACTCAGATGGAATTATATTGGGAATAAATAGAAGAGATGAAGACCTGACCTACCTGCACAGTGAAGATCTAAGAGATATAAGGGATTTGGACATTCCAGAAAGTCACATTCATTTCCAAATCCTTTCTATCTTCAGGCAAAGGGCAGGAACAGTGATAGTGAATTGAAAGCAAGCCTACTACAATGCAAGAAGAAGATAAAGATCCTTAGAATAGGCTTTGTTTTGTAATGTCCACGGACAACTTTCGATTATGTAATTATTTGATTTTGTAATGAATATGTATTTTGATTTTGATTTGAACATGTATTTTGACTAAGTGTATGTAACCGTAGAAGTGTTTTGGGACAGCTGAGGTGTTCCAATCTAGGGGGAGATTGTTGAGTCAAGAGTTGAACTAAAAATGATCATAAGGGAGATTGTAATCTTCTCAACCTCCTCTAGAATAGCTAAGTATGGAACCGGGCACACCTAAGACATCCGAGCAAGGTTTTACGTAGCCGGGCATGATATTTTGCCTACCGGGCAAGGTTATCTTCTAGAAGTCTTCTTTAGTGAATATTCGAGCAGGGTTCACTAGTTAGTGTATACCCGGGCAAGATTCACCAGTTAGTGTATACCCGAGCAGGGATCACTATATCTAGCAAGGTTGTTCTTCATAGCCGAGCAAGGTTTACTTCAGAGCAAGCTCTTGGATAACCAAGCACATAAAGCCAAGTGATTGGAAGACCGGGCAAGGTATTCATAAATAACAGTGGTCCGAGCAAGCTTGATGTAAGTAATGATATATCCAAGTAACATCGGGCAGGGTTCAACTCTAGCAGGCTAAAGTGCTACCGAGCACACTTTGCTTTGCTAAATAAGCTATCCCTTAGCAAGGAGTTGAAAGGAACATGGAAGAACAAGGTTGCTCGTAAGATTATGTCAGGCAAAGTCTAATATGATCAAGAAGATTGAATTCTACCCAGTGAAAGTTAAGTCTACCCGGAAACTGTTCCCGAGCACACTTCAAAGTTACCAAGTCAGTAAAGGAAGGCAGAGCATAAAGTCTACTCGGAAAAGATAACTGCTACAAGGCCTACCCCGAAGACTTGTTTTACACTTAGTATAGTTTTGAATATGTAATTTGAATATGTATTATTTATTTAGGGTTTCTAGAAGGAATGACAGCTGCCAAGGAGGTGTCAGGCATATAGAAGGAATAATTAGGGCACGCCTCCTAAGGAGGGACAGACTCATTAATTCAGAGAGAATATTTGTGAGTGACGGTTGTTCTAGAATTGTACGGATATAACTTTCCCATCAAGAAACCCTAAATCGATTATCGTTTGTACGATTTATATTATATAAATGGAAATCGTTTGAGTGAATCTTGTGTGTTAGTTACCTTTGATTAATTGTTCAGCAACTCCACTGTTTGTTATTGAGTCCACCTCTAACAAACGGTTTTCTTTATAAAAATAGTAACCCATTATTAACTCCCTTGTCGACACATTTACTTGTGTTAGTCATGAGTTGATTTGTTAACGATCTACCAACAATCGGGAACCTGACACCAATTTCGAGTAGGAAATTAGGGGGTGAGTCGGGTGACTCGGATACAACAATTGTGGGGGTGATTGTAGGCTCAATTGTTGTTTGGCCAGAGTGTAAGGTCCAACCCAAGAATTAGGGTTTTATTATATTTGGTAATGTCTTGGATAGCAAGTTAGGTTAGTCTATATAAACCGAGTTATGGTTAGACATTAGAGGTAAGTGCAGTTGGTGTAACTGAGTTAGGGTTCATCAAGAGTCAAACCGAGTTAGGGTTTGAGGTTTGTAATCAGTTTTTTGAGTTATATTTTCTGATTAATATTAACGAGAGTTATTCGTGTAAATCGTCTTTATTTATCGATCAGGACTTGATAATGCACGGACACGAAGTGGTTTTTCTCTTTCTTTTCTACACAAGGCATCATCTATAACATTTTCTCTACCGGGTGGTAGCGAATGTCTTAGTCGTAGTCGTTGAGTAGTTTTACCCACCTTCGTTGTCTCATATTAAGATCCTTTTGATCAAATATGTGCTGGAGACTTTTGTGATCAGTGAAGATCTTGCACTTGTTGCTATAGAGGTAATGTCTCCAGATTTTGAGAGCAAATACCACAACTCCTAACTCCAGATCATGGGTTATGTAGATCTTTTCATGCACTTTGAGTTGTCGTGATGCATAGGCTATCACTTTATCTCGTTGCATAAGCACGCATCCGAGTCCTAATCGTGAAGCATCACAATAAACTACAAATCTGTATGTTCCTTCTGGAAGGGACAAGATTGGCGCACTACACAACTTCTGCTTAAGTAGCTGGAAAGCTTCTTCCTACTTCTCAATCCAATTATTTTTTTGTCCTTCTAGGTTAAAGGTTGAGCTATGGAAGAAAGGTTTTCGATGAATCTACGGTAATAACCCGCCAATCCTAAAAATTGTCGCACTTTAGTGGGCGAACTTGGTGTCTCCCAATTCTTAATTGCTTCAATTTTTGTGGGATCAACATGGATACCATTATAATTAATTACATGCCCTAGAAAGTGGACTTCTCGAAGCCAGAAATCGCACTTAAAGAACTTGGCATATAATTTTTCTTTCTTAAGCAACTCTAGAATTAATTTCAAGTGTTGCTCATGTTCTTCCTTGGTTCGTGAATAAATAAGTATATCATCGATGAATACTATCACGAATTTATCAAGGTATGGCTTACAAACTCTTTTCACAAGGTCCAAGAATACAACGTGTCACACCCCCATTCTAGGGCTGGGCGTATGACCAATAGTTGGTACCACATTTGTAAATATATCAGAGTTATATATTAAAATCGTAAGTCTTTAAAACATGTGGATTGAAATGTAATATTTACATACAAAAGACGGGATCAAAAGTTCCCGTTAATGTTTTAAGATTACTTTTTTTAATTACAAAACCACCATTCATTTCATATTAAAGTTTAACAAAAGATCCGAGCCATCGGATATCTTGAGCACTTCTTATTTCCAAGCCCTGATCTTGATTACCTGCAAAATGTTTAGAAAATACGTCAGCAACGAATGCTGGTGAATACGCTGATGCTAAAATATTTTCTTTTTACTTTATTACCCCTCGAGACTACGTAGGTCTCGGCCCATCGTGGCTTAGGAATAACAAAGCTATAAAACAAATACAATTATAAACGCAAGTCTCTACACTAAATACCCCAACAAACACCTCAGCGTTCGACATAGTTATGTACCTATTCGTATACACATGGTCCTTAACTCTCCGCAGGAAAGCATCAATATGTCCAGGTGTGGTATGCCCACCACATATGTAAGGATCCAGACAAATGTACACGATAACCTGAGGGCTAGCGCTTATACTTTTGTTTATAAATGTTTTAGAGACACGTAGTCTCATGTAAACCTTTTCATTTAACACATTGACTCGTTTTAAAACAAGTTTCTAAAGTTTGGGGCATATTCATCTTTTTGATTTGGATCGACTTCAATACACCGTATGAGGGTCTTTCCCGTTGCTATCTCGCACCTATAGTACGAGTGTAACCATTGTTAGTCGGATATACAATCCGACTTAAGACCTTTAGTCTTTTATAATCTTTACCTCGATTATATTTTCTTTACTTTAAAACCTTTAGTTAAAAAGTATTCTCTTTCTTTTTAAACCTTTAGTTTAAAATATCCTTCTTTCTTTCTTTTATAAGATAACCTATAGTTAATCTTATTTTCTTTAAACCCTACGTTTCTTCTTTTCTGAAAACATTTTCTTTTCTTTTCTTTACCATTTAAGAATATTCATAATTACTTAAATAATAATCTATAACAAAGAATTATATATAATCACATTGATATAAATATATATATATATATATATATATATATATATTCATATTCTTTTCTTTCCTTTGTTATATTTTCTTTTATTTATCGAGGTATCGAGTATTTCCTCGACTTTAGGTTTTAAGCCTTTTCAATATTTTATTATTATTTTATTCGGGCATCATGCCTACCTTTGTCGGCTTATGAAAACCCTAAACAATCGAGCAGCACTTCAACGCCACTTTATCTTCTTTATCTTTTTGATCAAACTCTTCTTCTCGACACATTTTTCCTTTGCACGAACAACGATGTACACCAATACTCCTCCACACTTCGGCACGCTTTTCAAGGCGGGTCATCAGAACGCCGGGATGGCAATACCTTCTTCGTTGGAACGTTATTAGTATGTGGCACGTACTTCGAGGGAACGAACACGGTAATCGAGGAATCGAGGGCGCGAACTTCGAGGTAATCGAGGGTATACTTTTATATGGTTTTGAGAGATGCTATAGTGAGATATATGTGTGAATTTGAGTGTGAAAAATGAGAGAACCCATACCTTGCTCGTTATCGGCAAACTAGGGAGCTCATCGCGATACGCGATGGCCTCCTTGGTTACCCATCGCGTATCGCACATAACCATGGCCAGTCACCACTAGCTTTGCCACTTGGCGCCATGTGACGGACGCGGTGCCACGTGGCGACACATTGTGCCACCGGCTGACACGTGTCAACACGTGTCACGCCTGTCAGACCACGTCATCGCGATACGCGATGACGTTGGTTCCATGGTGATCGCGTATCACTATAAACCTTTTTTCTTGGATTCACAACCAAGCCCTTCGCGATACGCGATGGGCTTGTCCTTTTCCCCGTCGCGCATCGCTAAGGAACAAGAAGACATAATTTTCATTTTAAGCCCTTGGAGTTTAGAATTTGACATTTTTTTTGGTCCTTGAACTTATAATCTTGGCAACTTTGATCCAAAATTTTCATGATGTCACATCCTCCCCACCTTGAAATAAATCTCATCCTCGAGATTGCCTCTTAGAAAAAGTGGGGGTATTTCTTCTTTTCGGATTCAAGTTCCCAAGTGTATTCGGGGCCTCTTCGTGAGTCCAATTTTAGTTTCACAATTTTTAGAGTTCGTCTCTTTAATTTCTTTGTATTTGAATCTTCTATTTGAATCGGTTTTCAATAAATTTTAAGTTATCTATAATTTCTACATATTTTAAGGGCATTGATAAAGATTCGTCGGCTAAGCATTTACGCAGATTCGAGACGTGGAATACATCGTGTATCTCTTGCATTTCCTCGGGTAGTTGCAATCGGTAGGCAACAGTACCAATTCGTTCAAGTACCTCGAAGGGTCCAACGAATTGAGGACTTAGGTTTCCTTTCTCGCCGAAGCGAACTACACCTTTCCACGGAGAGACTTTCAAGAGAACTTTGTTACCAACATTGAATTCCAACGGCTTACGATGGACATCAGCGTAACTCTTTTGGCGATCACGTGCCATCTTTAGTCGTTCTCGGATTTGTAAGATTTTGTTGGTGGTTTCTTGGACTATCTCGGGTCCAGATAATTGATTGTCTCTGGTTTCAGACCCTAATACGGGCGTTCTACATTTTCGACCATATAATGCCTCGAATGGTGCGGCTTGAATACTTGTGTGATAGCTATTGTTATACGAGAATTCCATTAGGGTTAAGTGGTTATCCCAACTTACACCTAAGTCTATTACACAAGCGCGGAGCATATCTTCCAACGTTTGAATTGTCTTTCCACTTTGTCCAAAAGTTTGTGGATGATAGGCGGTGCTAAGGTTTTGTTTTGTGCCTAAGGCTTGTTGGAAGCTTTTCCAGAAGTGAGACGTAAAACGACTGTCTCGATCAGATATTATAGATAACGGTACTCCATGCAAGGCAACGATGTTGTTCACATAGATACGCGATAATCTATCTATTGAATATGACTCATTGATGGGTTTGAAGTGATCGGATTTCGTTGGTCTATCCACAATAACCCAAATAGCATTATGTTGTCGAGTCATTTTCAGGAGTTTTGTAATGAAGTCCATGGTTATTAAATCCCACTTCCAAACAAGAAGTTCGGGTTGCTGAAGCAATCCAGATGGCTTTTGCTGTTCAGCCTTGACTTTTAAACAAGTTAGACATTTCTCAACATGCGAGGCGATGTCCTTTTTCATCCCATTCCACCAGTAGTTCGGTTTGAGATTTTGATACATTTTGTCACTACGGGGGTGCATCATGTACTTGGACTTGTGGGCTTCGTTCATAATCTTTTCACGCAAGTCTCCAACAATTGGTACCCAAATCCGGTTTCCCATTCTAAGCATACCATCGTCACCCTTGACTAACGAGTCAATGGTGCCATTACGATTTTCATCGGAAATCTTGTTTTCATTGATAGATTGATTTTGAGCATATTTGATTTGTTCAAGGAGATCGATTTGGAGTTCTAATCTTAAAGCTCGGGCTCTTTTTGGCTTTTCATGTTCCGTATGACTTAAGGCATCGGCTACAACGTTAGCCATGCCTTCATGATAGACGATCTCACAGTCGTAGTCATTCAAAGTTTCCATCCAACGTCGTTGATGCATGTTTAGCTCTTTTTGCTCGAAAATGTGTTTCAAACTCTTGTGGTCGGTATACACGATAAATCTTACTCCATAGAGATAGTGCATCCATATCTTTAAGGCAAAGATTATGGCGCCTAACTCTAGTTCGTGAGTTGCATAATTCTTTTCGTGTACTTTGAGTTGACGAGAGGCATAAGCGATCACTTTCTTTCGCTGCATCAGTACGCATCCCAAACCGGAATGAGACACATCACTAAAGACAACAAAGTCCTCAGTACCTTCTGGTAAGGCCAGTATAGGTGCTTGAGTGAGTTTTTGTTTAAGTATATCGAATGCCTCTTGTTGTTTTGTTCCCCATTCATACTTAATATTTTTGTGAGTTAAAGAAGTTAGGGGTACGACTATACAAGAAAATTTTTCAATGAACCTTCGATAGTAGCCTACCAATCCTAAGAAACTTCGGGTCTCGGTTGGCGACTTTGGAATCTCCCATTTTGATATAGTTTCAATTTTTGCGGGATCGACTTGAATACCATTCACATTTATGACATGTCCAAGAAATTGCACTTCATGAAGCCAGAACTCGCATTTCGAGAACTTGGCGTACAATTTCTCTGTTCTAAGTAATTCAAGTAAGGTTCGAAGATGAGTTTCATGATCAACCTTAGACTTAGAATAAATGAGTATGTCTTCAATGAATACGATAACAAATTTATCCAAGTAAGGCTTCCAAATTCGATTCATCATATCCATAAATGCAACTGGTGCAATAGTAAGTCCAAACGGCATGACCGTGAACTCATAATGTCCATACCTTTTTTGGAATGCGGTTTTTAGAATATCTTCGGATTGAACCTTGAGTTGATGGTAACCAGAACGGAGGTCGATTTTTGAGAAATAACAAGCACCTTGGAGTTGGTCAAAAAGATCATCGATTCGAGGAAGTGGATATCGATTCTTGATTGTAACTTTGTTGAGAGCTCGGTAGTCGATTCACATCCTCATGGATCCATATTTCTTCTTGACGAATAGGATTGGTGCTCCCCACGATGAAGAACTTGGTCGGATGAAACCCTTTTCGTGTAGTTCATCGAGCTGTTTCTTCAATTCTTTCATTTCGGTTGGAGCTAGATGGTACGGGGCTTTGGCGATTGGAGCAGTACCGGGAATAAGATCGATTCTAAACTCTACTTCACGATCGGGAGGGATTCCAGGAAGTTCGTCGGGGAAAACATCAGAATATTCAGAAACAATTGGCACGTCTTTTATTTCTTTGGGTTTGGATTCTTCGGTGACATAGGCCATGAATGCTAAGAATCCTTGATTTAAACATTTGTTAGCTCTAATCATTGAGATTATGCTAACTTGGCCAGCGTCTTTATCACCTTCAATTCGAATAGTTCGTTTATCAGGGGCTCGAAGTTCAACAGTTTTTCTATTGCAAATGATGCGAGCATGGTTGTCGGATAACCAGTCCATACCAAGTACAATATCAAAACCAGCAATAGTCATAGGCAACAATTGAATAGGCAAAATATATCCGACTAAAAGAATTTTTTTCATTTTCAAGGGCTTCGGAGATATTTACTGTTTCACCACCGGTCTCGAAGCTTAGAGTTTTATTTAATTTTCGTTTAATAGACTACAAAAGTTATAATCTATAAAACTTAAATTGGCGCCTGAATCAAACAAAACTCTAGCATAGGTGTCGTTGACTAGGAACGTACCGGTGGCGGTTTCCGGCATGTCGGCCGCCTTTTTGGTGTCAAGAACGAAGACTCTTGCATTGCCTTTCTTGGCTTGACCACTTCCACCCACACCACCAGTCGCGGGTTTGTTCTTGGGGCACTTAAATCTCAGATGTCCCATTTCCTTGCAATTGTAGCAAGTCATCTTCTTTTTCCAGCAATCGGCCATTACGTGGCCGGGCCTATGACATGATTCACAAACAGTTGCGGTAAAAGATGGAGAAAAATGACATTGCCTCCTGTGGTGCTTTTTGCATCTCTTGCAGAACGGGGCATTTGAATTGAATCCGGTTCAGTTTTGGTTTATACTTTTTCCCTTGAATCAGGCACTTCCTCCGGTCTTTCTTTGGTCGTTGGTTGACACGAACTTCTTGTCTTCCTTCTTATTGCGGACAAGGCCGCCCATGAGATAACCGGCTAACTCCATCGAGGAGTTGGTAGTTTGAGGGAGATGAGATCTCACCATGTCGCGGAGTTCCGGCGGCAATCCCCATATGTATCAGGTGACTTTGCTGGACTCAGGTTAACCAGCTTAGGAACGAGGCGACAATACTGGTGGAATTTTGTATTATATTCACGGAGGTTAGTTCCTATGACCTTATGATTGAGAAATTTGGTTTGGATCTGATCGGTCTCATGCATAGGAGATAATTTTGCCATTATCAACTCCTTGAACTCTTCCTATGAAAGATTGTACATCACTTGTCTTCCTCTACTCAGAATCAACGTGTTCCACCATTCTAAGACTTCGCCCTTGAACATTTGAGCGGAGTATTGTATTTTCTCTTGATTCGAACATTTGCTTATGATTACTATTTATTCCATATCCTCGATCCATCTAACAGTAGAAATGGCGCCTTTATCGCCATAAAATTCCTTAGGTCCAAAGTACTTGAAGTCTTTGAATGAACAACTATCAATTTTCATTTTCATAAATTTTTGCTTGACTTCAGCATCTGCATTTGACTCTTGGACACTCTCTTCTACGTGAGATGGTTTAGGACAGGATTTTAACGGATTTACAGGAAGGTTCTACAGAATGAGAATGTTTAGATTGTCTAGATTGGGATCTTGCTTCAGTTTCAGCCCTAACGGCTTCTTTGATCATTTGTTGGATTTGGTTCATATATTTATCGGGAATTTTCTCTTCTTGTTCTTTTTCGTGATCTTACCCTTTTTCTTTTCTTTTGTCAGCTTCTTTTCGGGAAGCTTCAACATTTTTACTTTGTTGTGACATTTTTCTTTTCTTTTTCAACTTTTCTTTTTAACTGAAATTTAACAAATTTCTTTTCTTTAAACACACATTTTATTTAATTTTATGATATATATATATATATATATATATTTATTTACTTATACAACATTTATATATATATATATATCGTTTATTTGATATATATATATATATATATATATATATATGTGCCTATCCTTATTAATACACATACATAACATGAAAGTTACATTTAAACACAAACCACCCCTCAACACACCACATTCACTTCCCTTCATCACTTCAATCTTTGATAAAATTCTTCACCATTTTTGTCATCTTATTGCATTTTCTCATAAGTTTTTCTCCTATCTTCTTCTTCTTCTTCTTTTCATCCACTGCTATCTTTTTCCTTAGGTCATCTGCTTCATGCAAGGCTTGGTCCAAATGATCCTCTTGTGATTGAGGGATCTCGTTTGGGTACCCATACTTTGGTGATGGATCGCGATAACCCATCAGCACCACGTCATAATGGTTTTTCGGGTCTGGGTACGGAGATGCGGTCACATCAGATGAGTCATGGAAGAAAGCTTCGGTCGCTTCATTTTTTTCGCGGATTTCATTTGCCTGCTCTTCCTCCGTCGGGATCGTGCTTTGTTAGGGTGGAAAACTTGATGACGATTTGTTCTTGAGTTCTTCGAGGTATTGTATATAAGGATAAACAGAGCCATAACTCAAGTTCTTATGGAAGAAAGGTTGTACACATCCTTGTCCAGGCGGGCAGTCATAGTCGGAGGATTCTTCCATGGTTTTCGTCACTTCATTAGGGTTTTCTGGGTGTTCTTCTTTAGGGTCCTCTTCAGGCTCTTTTTCTTCAGATTCTTCTTCGGGATCCACTTCTTCCTCGGGGTTCATTTTTTGCATCATCTTTGCAGCTTCATGCACCATTGGTGGTATACGAAAACTTTCATAGGGCATCATCACTCTCATCTTTGGTTTGTGGGACGGTCCTTCATTATCGTTTGGACGAGAATCAACAGATTCAAAAGCAGAGGTTCCAGTGTGCCATCTTCATTGGTCCAAATGGCATTGCATCCAGTCTGATGAGTCGGACATAGGTTCCTCCTTAACTTGTTTATTGGCGAGGAATGCATATGATGGGTGAGGACTTGGTGGTACATACGTTGGAACCTCGGATGGATAGTACGGCGGAATCGCTGATGGTTGATATGTGGGGATCTCCGATGGATGGTACATTGGCAAAGTTGAAGGAACGGTGCTTGATATTCTTGCCTTGGTGGGTTATCGGGTAGATTGATTGGGCATTGCTCAGTTAAAGGAAAGTATATTGGCTTGGTTCGGTCAATCTTTACGTCTTGGTTAAAGAATGCTTCGTAATAATCTACACTCATGTTATCCTTCAGTAGTGGTTCGGGGATTCCAGCCTTCTTTGCTTCACGTACGTAACTACTCATCATCTTCTTGTAAGACATCTAATATGTTGGGTGGTTTAGAGTAAGGAGGGAAAGAAAAGGTTACCGGCCTATCTTATCCCTATTCAAATAAAACAAGTAATAAAAAATATTTTTCTTATACTTGGATCGAAGCTTAGGTATTATCTTTTAATACCTAATTAACTAAGATCGAGGACTTTGATACCAACCTGTCACACCCCCCTTCTAGGGCTGGGCGTATGACCAATAGTTGGTACCACATTTGTAAATATATCAGAGTTATATATTGAAATCGGAATTCTTTTAAACATGTGGATTGAAATGTAATATTTACATATAAAAGACGAGATCAAAAGTTCCCGTTAATGTTTTAAGATTACCTGTTTTTAATTACAAAACCACCATTCATTTCATATTAAAGTTTAACAAAAGATCCGAGCCATCGGATATCTTGAGCACTTCTTATTTCCAAGCCCTGATCTTGATTACCTGCAAAATGTTTAGAAAATACGTCAGCAACGAATGCTGGTGAATACGCTGATGCTAAAATATTTTCTTTTTACTTTATTACCCCTCGAGACTACGTAGGTCTCGGCCCATCGTGGCTTAGGAATAACAAAGCTATAAAACAAATACAATTATAAACGCAAGTCTCTACACTAAATACCCCAACAAACACCTCAGCGTTCGACATAGTTATGTACCTATTCGTATACACATGGTCATTTACTCCACGCATGAAAGCATCAATATGACCAGCTGTGGTGTGACCACCACATATGTAAGGATCCAGACAAATGTACATGATAGCCTGTGGTCTAGCGCTTATACTTTTGTTTTAAATGTTTTAGAGACACATAGTCTCAAGTAAACATTTTTATTTAACACATTGACTCGTTTTAAAACAAGTTTGTAAATTTGGGGCGTATTCACCTTTTTGATTTGGATCGGCTTCAATACACCGTCTGAGGGTCTTTCCAGTTGCTATCTCGCACCTATAGTACATGCGACACTTCGCAAATTATGTTGTTTTCCGTACAATCATGAAACATGACTTATTTATGTTAATTCCTAGATAATTTAAATTTGCTATGCTTAATCACGAGTCTAGCTTAAGGCCGCATATGCACGATACATCGCATATAAGTAATTAAATTTTATTTGAATTACTCAGAGTTACGGAACATATCCGATGATAACGGAGGACGGTGATACTTTTAAGATGACATGAATCTATATTCAAACGAACCAAGAGGTTTTAAATTCTATGTTATATAATTGTAGTTTATGATAAATATTTACATAAAATATTGAGAAATAACATGGAACGAACTTTGAGCGGTTATAATTACTTTAAAAATCCTAAGTTGCGTTATACTACCTTTACGCGAACGTACATACGCTTAAGATTATAGTTAACGACTAACCTCCATATATAAAACATTTACTTAATCATTTTTCATATTGCTAATTTATCTATGTTATCCAAGAATAAGTTTTTTTAACAATGATTGCCAAAATATCTTCACAAACATAACATGGCTATAAAAGTCTTAGTTACTATCACTGACAATAAGAAAACCCAACCACCAAAGTCAAACAAGATCCCACGCATCACAAGTCCAACATTCTATCAACATTTCCCAACACTCCTTTGACTCCTCTCTAGATCGGATGTAGCCATGCACCCCCCCCATTCCCCTTTCCATGAATATAGTTCTTACACCCACTTGTACACTCATAAAAACATGATATGATGTATGGAGTTATTCAAATCTTAAAGCCATACTTTATAGTTACAAACACAAAACTAAGTTTGAAAACATAACACCATCTATTGCAACAAACTCACTCAAAACTCCATTTCCTTGAGTTGGGTTCACCAAACCTGCCATAATTAACCCTTGTATCCATCCCCTGAGTATGATGTGATCTTTCTTGTAAATCCACCCAATATCCAGACTTTGAACAAGATACAAACTACACAAAGTCATCTAGTTATAGAAACCCATGTGGCACAAACGAACACACACACAACAAATATGAATCCTCTATCTCTCTCTGCTCATGGTTCACTGAACTAGCTCACCTAACCTCTCCTGTTCACGGTTTCATTCCGGCAACACCATCAACTATGTCCGCTGCCTCCAACAGTCACCTCCACCACCATCAACTCACCACCAATATACTCTTCATCATGAAAGCTGCTGCACCACCACACAACATCACCCCACAAACCATTACACACCACCTCTGCTTCTTTCATAGGTTCAACCGCACTACCGTGAACCACCACCTCACGGACTCCTCTCTATACACCCTATCTCGCCCTCAACATTCCACCACCACCGGTACACCATCAACACCGCAACACCATCACTATTGGTGCACTACCTGATTCATGAGGTCTCAATCCTGATCCTGGACACCTCTACAAACCCGAACCCGACCTGAAACACTTTCTGGTCTCTCTTAGTGAACCGAACGGGCCTAGCCTGCTACCGGTTTCCAATCTAAAGAAGCCTTAAGTTGGCGCACCGAGCATTATGGAGTAGAACTAGCTCAAGTTTTCTTGTTTCATCTATCATCTCATCCTAAACGAACCCAAATTTTAGAGCATTGTGAGCTAATCTTTTCGAAAACTATCTTTGCATGTTTATAAAGAGCGTTTATGCTACCTCAACCACCCAGCGATCAAAATACTAACTAATATGTTAAATGATGCTAAAACTTAGGCTTAAACTTGATAATTACGAGTTTGGTTAAAGATTTTAATAGGTTTATAATTAAAAACATGTTAAAAATGATCATGGTTTTTAATTACTAGTTAAAAGGGTTCTTTTGAATATAAATGGTGATTATGAAATATTAACTTAGTTGGGTTTACAAAGTCTTTATATATATATATACCTATATATATATATATAGGGTGGGGTTAGAATAAGAAGTGAGTTATTTGTAAGAAGTGTGAGAAGTAATATCGGGCGTTGGATGTGATCATCTGATGGTGGATATTGTTAGTGTGTTTTTTGTTCGATGTGTTTTATTTTTTTAAGGGTAAAAGACACTTCTTACACTTCTTAGGATAGTTTTACTTCTTATTTTAACCTTGATATATATATATATATATATATATTATACATTCTCATGTAATTAAAAGATGAATTTTTGTTTAAAATATGTATATACAAGTAGGTTGTTTGTAAAATGGAAAATAAACTTATAAAAACATATAAAGTTTGGTTATGAAAGAATAAACGAGTAAAACGCGAGTATTGGTTTAATAAACTGGTTATTTGGAAAACATTGTGAAATTGGTTATTTTAAGTGCAAATAATATTGTCGGAAGATTTTATAAATTTTATGTTGAGAATACGTTCATTCAGCTTTGTAAAACTTAAATATGGTTTTGAATAAACCTATAGAATTTATGTTTATGAATAAAAAATAATACTTATTATTTGTAATGCTGATACATTGTGTCAGAACGATGAATTTTACATACATAA
This sequence comes from Bidens hawaiensis, assembly GCF_021521415.1. NCBI lineage: Eukaryota > Viridiplantae > Streptophyta > Magnoliopsida > Asterales > Asteraceae > Bidens > Bidens hawaiensis. The sequence goes on along the minus strand of NW_027497514.1, from coordinate 117,723 downwards.
ATATTTCGGAGAAATAAATATATGTTAGACGTAAAATAAGAACGTGTATGAATTAAATGACCGAAATGGTATATAAAGTCGGGTTGGCAACCATGAACGAAAACATATATTTGTAATATGTTATACTAAAACATTATTCATAACCTAAGTAAATATTATTTAGAATAAAATTAAAGATTTATTTATTACTCGACCAAACGAATCGGTTATGTCTAAATGAAACCGACGCCAAGAATAATCATATTCTTAATATTTATATAAGTATATAAATATTTGTTTTCAAAAACAATATATAAGAATTTATCATCAATGTTCGTCCAAAACTATCATATGAAAAGATACATAATAAATAAAACGTTCGGTTGGTGAAAGTGACCGAAACAAACATAATAAACGACACGATCGGTTGGTGAAAGCAACCGACACCTTAAATGAAACGATCGGTTGGTGAAAGCAACCGACATAATAATGAAATGCCTGGCTGGTGAAAACAACCGGTACGAACAACAAAACTACTAGTTGGGTGAAAGCGACTAGCATAAACGGCTTGCGAGTTGATAACGAACTAACTGACCTTACGTGTTTAGGATGGTGAAGGCGGCGAACTATGATTAATCTGAAATTGCTAGCGAACGACCACTGAACTCACGAGGTGAGTTTCACTACCCCCCTTTTTACGATTTTACTGTTTTATTTATCCGGGGGTGGAAAACATACACAACTGCTTTTATTATACAATAATTAGAAACAAAACACACAATCCTTATGCGAACATGATTTGAACTATGTAGTGCTATAAGTCCCTTGCTTGCATACAATAACCATTAGCTAATGGAGTTAGCCACAAGAATATACGAATACTACTATTGACATTGACATTTCCCCCTACTGTTAGGTTAGTCGCGCTAACCTCCGATATTGCATTGAAACAGGGTGCGTATATTCCACCTGTGAGATTTGAATAGGGCAAACGGTTATAAGTCGTGGTTTGGTTATAGGCTCAGGGTTCGTCATATTAATTCGTAGATTTAGCTAGTCTACGGAGGATCAACGTATTTGTTTCAACAGATTATCGTATACTTATTTGTGAACCGATTCAACATTTTATGAATAACGTGATTTCATATAGAGTCTCAAAACTTGTGAACTCACCAACCATTGTGTTGACTTTTTTTTTAAATGTATGTTTTTCAGGGAATTAACAATGCCCATAAGGAATCCTGAAGATGGGACCTCAATGCATAATTAGGATACCAATTTGGCGGAATTTGCTTGTATAATCTTATCGATGTTTAGGGTCATATACGAGAAATCTCCTAATTGTTTTCAACAAACTTTGTTTGAAAATAAGTTATGATTTGTAAATGCTTCTTAATACTACTGGTATCCTAATACATGTATGTTGGCGATAATCATATGCCTACGGTATACATGACGTCACTCACCCGTAGTTCCGCCTTGGCGGGGTAAGACAGATTGATATCAGAGCCATTGGTTATAGCGAACTAGAAGGTCTAGTCTATGACTGGTTACTCAAATAAACGTTTTCATTGCTTGCGTAAACATTTGCCTAATATATACTGGTTTATACGGATAATGTTGTCACATTCTCATATACTCACACTGGGTTTCCCGAAACTATATCCATCAGTCTCCTAATGTCCTTCATTTCATGACCCATGACACACTACTCTTGGAACTAGCACTAACCACCCGTGTCGGAAAGAAGTGGGACCCGCACCCGAGTGGTGACTTGAGACAGTATTCTTAACCACCGAGGAGTCGGGATGAATTGGCAAGCTCAATGTACCTTCATGGAATGAGAACCGGTAACTCCATTAATGGGTGTACCGAATTGATATATTGCTACCGTAAAATACCTCTCACGAGACTTCGATTCAGAGCTGGAAAATCGGGTGCCCGGACATATGGTGCGTCTAGAATACGTGTGGACGTATATCACACGAGGAAGCTACGCATCAATTTCAATTTGAAATATTATGCGATGACGTAGAGGCTAATATTCGTGAAGCGGAGTAAACTCAAGTGTATAAAAGACTAATCTCCTATTGTTCATACTAAATCATTCATGTAACATCCTATCTTGAGAATGCCTATGGATGGAGTCTTTCTAATCATTCAGTCCCAAATAACTTCGGTCCATGATTATTAGTAAATCTTTTATTGTTAATGACAAAGTCTTAGCATTCGATAATGCAACTAAATGGACACTTCGGTTCCCTTCAAATAGAAGCTCGAATATGGAAGACACTTGGATGACCATGCAAAGCAGATTCTCACTACGGGTGCACACGTAATCATAATGTGCAATGCATGAGAATCCAAGTGAATGCTATGGATCGAGCATATGCTTAGATTAGTCTAATCATAAGTTTGTTAATCGAGAATCTGTCTCCAAGTAAAATGAAAGTTCGTTAGGGTAATGCTGATGATGCCCTACAATAACTTGGTATATCGTCGTTTACTTGAAAGGTTATTTCACTTCGTTATCATGGACGCCTAAAATTTGGCACCATCAGCTACATAACTTGCCACGTACTCGGGTAAGAGTATTCCTCAATTTTCGATCTCTATACCCAACCTGATGTCGAAAATCATCTATGACGTATTATTTCTCTGTGAAATAACAATAAATAATTTTTCCCTCATAACATATGCCTCCATTACTTTCTATGTTTGATTCATATCATGGCACATGTCAATAGGTGACTCAAGCACCTCACTCCATTCGATGTTTATGAAATATTTCTAGTAATCTTACTCTAAAATTTAGAAACACGACTTCTATGTGGCCAACGTGCGGTATGACACAATACAACATAAGTTTTCTCTCTACACTTGTATATGGAATCTTATTTTTTGAAGTAAAACTTTTCGCTCACACTTCTTAGTATCTTTGCCGTAGACGAAGCCCTCTGGACACGTGAAATCATTACCAACGTCGTTCGCATACTATTAAAATATGCCTAAAAGTTCAAATGTACCTCGCTTTCGTTAGAGAATTTTACCATGTGTTGAACTGTCTTAATACACACATGTTGTTTCATTAGGCTTACGCATTACGTCAAATTTAATTTTCACTTTCTTCCTGACGACTGTTGTTTGCAATATGTTCCTTGCGAATATTAGCATTCCTCCAACGTTCTTTAATCACTGGATTTAAAGGTGTTAATCGCCTTAATAACATTTTGATTTACAATCATTTATAAATTGCTTCATTCGTCATGATAATAGGATCTACTGTATGTCATCGCGATGGTCTCTTAATGGTCATACCTTATTTAGACAAGAACTAATTTCATCCTCTAATACTTATGAAGCACATACATTTCATATTCTTATATGTTACCCTATTTTGACCATTGGGCATGAGTTTTTCTCAAGATCTAGTCCTATTCACTTTAAATTTGAGCCTCATATAAAAGCTATAACTTGTAATCAGCAAGATAAATTCTAGTCTTGCTGAAGGTTTCAAACTAGGATGAATTTAGAATGTAAAACTATCTTTGAAGTTTTCTAACTAAATTGTATGATCTTGTGCCAACAAATTGATATCCCGACACTCATGTCACGTAGGCACCAAAATCCACAAATTTTCTATAAAGTCCACGTGGTTTTACAAAAATATATATGTATATTAATCGTTCTGACAACACTCGAATTGGTCACTGACAACCAATTACTTCATTTAACATGTTGATAGAATCCTACGTCTATCATTCTAAACATCAATAAACAGTCTTCCCTTTAAAAAAATAAATTGAAAGGATTACATTATCTAATTCTTATTAAATTCTTATGTGTCAAGCTCATCTATTATGACTTTTGTTTATAACGTTCTCTAAAAAAATTTCTTACTTATTTTTACTCTGATTATACATGGCAGTTTAGTTCCAATCATCCTCAAAACTTACTAGTCTCGTTTAAGACTTAAACTAAAATAATCTAAAATAAAACCAAGCCATATTTTTAAACCTCTTGTTTTCACACTAAGTGGTATTCATGCACTCATGTCACATTCAAATCCACACTCAAGTCAGATAACTTCCTTTTATAAAGATGCATGTCTTACATGGTTTGTGAAAAAAAAGAAAAAAAAAATCTAAAACATGTTTGTTTAGTTCAAGACCATCATTCTTATGTAAGTGTGTTGTTTAAAAAAACTTGAACTTTCAAAACGTCATATTACTCATACGAGAAAAATTTTATAACACATAAATTTTGCTGGAAATTTTGGGTAAAATTTTTCGAGTTTTATGGTGACTATATTTATGAAAACCCTCGCATCGTTTATTTGGTTCTAGTAATACATATGTAAAATTTTATGAACAGTTCTCCACAAACATGAGCTATATAGTTATTTTTAAACTAATTAGATGATATTTGGGTTTTCTTAATATAATTTTGAAATTCTTTTGCTGGCTTGATTGAGTAATAATCTATATTTTCTTATTCAATCTACATGATTATTTGAGTCACTTTATATTCTAGGACTAAACCGTTACTTATTTACATACCTTTACGCACCTAGTGGATTCGACAAACCTCGTATCCAACATTTTCTCCGTGTTATTTGTACACCAAGTATCTTATTGGTTGACTTTACGAAAACCAATACAACGATGTGCCCTCTATATTCGTCCTTGGTCTCAACAGAATAGAAGATTAAAATATTCTTTTCCCTAACCCCCAATTTCCAAGTGTTCACTATGGGAATAACCAACATTGGTAACATACAAAACATCCGTACACATTCTTATATACGCACCCGAAGGTACATATACATACATAGTTCCTTACCTTTCTTCGTACATTCATACTATCATACTTTCCTTCTATACATACAAATACACATATACCTCGTCCTAAAACCTTCGCATATATTATTAGGGTCTGTTCCCTACATTCGCGGATATTATTAGGGTCTGTTCCCTACATTCATGGATATTATTAGGTTCCTTTCCTTACATTCGTGGATATTATTAGGGTCCGTTCCCTACATTCGCGAATATTATTAGGGTCTGTTCCCTACATTCGCGGATATTATTATGGTCCGTTCCCTACATTCGTGGATATTATTAGGGTTAATTCCCTTTCTAACCATATCTTCCATACCTTTCTATACATTCATAATTATAACTTCCATACGTACATACATCATTTATATATCAAATATATATATATATATATATATATATATATATATATATATATATATCAATCATATCTTTAAACTATCCCTTAGGGTACATGCAATATCCGAAGATCATTCATGCATCGTCAAGCGTTCATTCATACATAAATCATATAAGATATACACTTACCACTTAAGGTAAGTGTATTAACTAATCACATCGAGTATGCACACAACCCCGAAAACATAACAAAGAATGGGGCTAGAAACTCACCTGCATCCTGTTTCGTTTTCCGTTAATCGTTAATCCCTTTCCAACTGAGATCGGCTGACTGTACATTAATTTCACGTATCAATACTTGTCCTAATTATATTGCTCGTAATTCAGCCAAAATGGCTAAGTCTGGTCTAATCTAATGGTCTTGTTTTAGATTACAATTTATTTAGAACATTTTATTCCTTAAACCCTAATGTATTTGAATATAGAGTTTTCAATTACTTAATATTTCTTTCTTTATTGCATTCAAGTCTTTCCACGTATATTATCATGTATACGGCACTCGGACCTATACAAGGTATCTTACATGCATATAGTATTCGAGTCCTCAAGTGTGTCGTCTGTTGTATACATGAGGATGTATAGATGTATGCGTATGCATGCATGTGTTCAAATACATTTGATATATAGGGAACCCATACATTTTATGCGAACTTCCCAAGAACTTACATCGTGTTCTAGCGTCGATGTATGCGAGCATTATGCGTGTAATCGAATAACAAACTTGTATTCGAACTAAGTAAGTGTAATCGAGTAATGCATTGTAATCAGTAATGTATTGTAATCGAATACATGATTGTATTCGAGCCGTCCTATTGTAATCGAATGTACAATTGTAAGCGAATATAGCTTCTAATTGAATATTCCAATGTAATCGAACCCTAATGTGATCGATTAGAACTTGTTTTCGATTGTCTCCATGTAATCGAATTAAACACGCGTAATCGAATTTACATCTTGTAATCGAGTTGTCCATTGTAAGGAAACTTAGACAAAGTAATCGATACTGTGCTTGTAATCGATCATGAGATTTGCAATCGACTACCTCAATGTAATCGACCCTATAATAGTAGGCGAGTGAGCTGCTCATTATTATCGAACGGGCTGACCATTAGGGTCCGTTTATCACCATTATTATTATATTTCATTGCTTTAATACCTTATTATGGATTGGTATAAATTTTAATGTTTTCCTAACCACTTTCGGCCAAAACTTGACCTGAGTAACCATAAAACTTGGACCCTTATGGCTAAGGATGTACAAAACTAGATCTAGGGTTTTCTTTTATGAGTCGTTCATATCTGTAAGTACAATAAGTCCATTTTAATTGTCAAGTTCGCAACTTTATGATTTATCTAGACCCTATCTACTCTAGGTTTGAGTTTCATGGCAAACCGTTTATAAAAACATAACATATAAAGATCAAGAACGTACCTTTACTCGTTTTTAGGTTAAGATTTAGCTTGGTTATGAACTTTAATCTTGTATCTTGTTTAAATATCCAAGATCTATCAATCTTTATCTTGGTTTTTGGTCTTGGATCTTCGTTCTTGCTTACGACCGTGAGAGGGAGAGTAGGTGTGTGTGTTTTGAGTGTGTAGAGAATAAGATGGAGAGAAATGAGGGTTTTAGAGTTTTATGAAGGTTTAAGGGAGTATTTATACTCTCTTAAGCCCATGGACCTAAGGCCCATCCCATCCCTCATTCCATATTTTCCCACCCAAGTCCATACTCCTTATTATATTTAATCTCAATTAAATATTAACACACGTTTAACAAACTTAGATTTCTTTTATTTATTATTATAAAATTTAGGATGTTACAAGAGCGGTGCAATCACTGATTTTCATGACGGTTTCCATTTTCTTGATCCATCGGATAACTCCTCAAGGTCCTTCGGGTTTGGTAAATTCATTCGGGCCACAACCTTGAAAAGTTTTGTATGAGCACCCGTGTACCGTGCTACCGAGGGATTTTCGTTTAAAGTTTCGGTTCTAAGAGTCTCTCCGGTTTCGTTAATAGTGGTGTTTCGGGTGGTTTGACTTGGATTGCGGCTAGCCTCACGTTGATCAAGTGTCGTGTTTACATGTTGCGCGATTAATTGAGCTAGTTCTTCTTGAGAAGATGGTAATCTGGATGCTTGATTCGTAGTAGTTCGTCTTGTTTTAGGTGCCATGATTTCTTTTAGAGAAAAAAATATAATTTGTTAGTTTTGGAAAAAGTTTTCTTACCTTGAAAGATTAATATAACATAATTCATAATCTTAATAACCATAACCGGGGGGGGGGGGGGTTTCTATTACTACCAAAATATGATTATACAAAATTATGTGTAATACATACTACACCTCATAGTTATCAATCCACCAGAGCTAAAAGTAACCAAAAGACAACAAGTTTAAAGTTAGATACATAACATCCTAATCAACTACCAAATATTACTTGTGAGCCCAATATAATATAGGCCCATCAAGTAGTGCACACAAGGTCCAATCACTTCATTCTTGGACTCTAAGCTTCTAACCCTCATCTCCGTGTTCACCCCACGGTTCTCGTTGGCAAACACGTAATGACGCAAGGCGTTGTATGAATGATCGTCATTGCCTTGCTTGTGTTCAACCACCATGAGGCGGTTCACGAGATCATGGATGATGATCTCGTAAGCCGCCACCCTCCCTTCGATGGAGGTGAAGCAATCATTGTCTGTAGGACCTTGCACGACCGCCGGCTCTGGTGAGGGAGGCGGTGATGGTGGTGGGGCCTCAGTCAAGGGTGGAATCACGACAGAGGTGTTTACCTCACGGTTAGCTCGGGTTCATTTTCGGGAGTACACCCTAAGGGGTGTAGTCCTCGTACTCGAACCTGGATAACCTAAAGCAACCACGGGCCAAAACTCGATTGGGGATGCAGGTGCCCCGTCATCACTATTCTCTGAGTCAGTCACGATAACATGTGGTGGCACCATCTGAAAAGCATATTAAACCAAGTTAGTAATAATTACATAATAATATATTTTTTACCTTCCAGCTTTGCGATATGGGAAAAGAGCGTGTGTTTGAATATACGGTTATAGTTTAGAAAATTTTATTTTTTCTAATTCTCTATAACTATTGGCTTTGATACCAACTTCTGTCACACCCCGAAAATTTTAATTAAGACAGCGGAAGACTTTAACTTAAGTCGTTCGAGTCATGACAGATGCCGATAGCCAATAATAATAGAACAAAAATATTTAATAATAAAAGATTAAATTTTATTTAATATAATATTCATTACATTCTCAGAGTTATACACGTGCTACTGCACGGTTTATTAAAATTCCGGTTTCTACGTTATTCAAACACACAGCCCGCTCTCCTTTCCTTGTCTTCTCGAAACCGTCACTTACATGAATATCATATTAAAATAAGGTCAACACGAATGTTGGTGAGTTCTCTATGTTGAAAATTATATATATATATATATATATATATTTACCTTACATATATATTTACATACACACACATACATACATACATACATACATACATACACACATGCATCATCATCCATAATTTCAAACTTTCATGCTCAAATCTAACTCAAGAACATCTAATCTAATGTATTTAATCCTATAAATCAACTTATAACAACACTTACTTGTGTTCTTGAAGATTTGAAGATGAAATTGAGAATGTAGTGGGTGTGATTGTGATGGTTCTTCCTTCTAATCTTCTTCCTAGATGCTTAATCTTCCTTGTTCTTGATCAAATCTCCATGGTTCTTGAATAATGTTGATTGTATGTGTGTGTGTTTATGATTATTTGAATTTGGGTGTGAAGTGTGTGTGTGTGGTGAGCCGTGGGTTTTTAGAGAGAAAGAGGGAGGAGTGTAGAGTGGTGAGTAATGGGGTAGAGTGTAGTGGTGGATTGGGTTTGTTGTCTTACAACACAACATGTTCAAGAAGGATCAATTATGGGCTAGGTTATTTAGAGGATCAGTATTGGAGGAAAGGGAGGCGGAGGTGGTGAGGTGAAGGGTGGGCCGACCAAGGGTTTTGGGGGGGGGGGTAAGGAGGTGAAGAGTTGGTTAATTTTATATTAATCTTGGTTAATCGTTTAACGTATTGCGAGTTTTAGATATTCAATTGGATCCCGTTTTTAATAATTTTTTAAGACTTTGAACGAAATCAAATTTCTGACAGTATGGACTATAAAAACTATTTTTCTGAAAATAGTTTGTGTCGGGTCCTCTCCGGGTCCTGTACTGGCTTTCGCTTACTTATTTCTCAGTTTTCACGATTCGAGCCTTCCTAAATTATGTTTATACATTGTCTCCAATGTTTTAACATATAATTTTAATTGTTGGGACCATTTAATCATACGAATGATTTATTTACTTTCTGTCTCGCTGCCCGAGTTTTTTACACGTCATGCTTTTTAAGTGTCGAAATTTGGACTTTTTGTTGACTTTGCAAGATATTAAATCTTAATAAAAGAAGATTTTATTAATAAAATGATATTTTAATGATAATCATGATTACATTAACGATAATTTATTCTGAGTGTTACACATATGATCCCAGTTGGTGATGGCAACTATTCAAGCCATTCCAAGGCATGGACTCGTAGCGAAAATGGAAAGAGTTTAAGTCTAGCTTGATCTTCTTTGGATTTTGAAAGTTCCACTAATTAGAAGAAATCGACAAATATGAGACAAAGGATCTTCGTCAACATGTCCATGAAATTGGACAGAGTTTTCAATCATATGAATGGTGTTAAATTTGATTTCGCTATTTAGAAGAATTTCGGGCGGTGAAACGCTATTGCCTTAGCCATCGAGTGTCGGCTTACCATACTGGCTCATGTTTAGCTCGGTTTTTAATTCTGTTGTCATAGGGTACTCTTAGTTCTCCTAGGTTGTTGTATCTCCATCCGGTTCATCCTTACCTTCTTCGGTTTTTTTTCGTGCCCGGGTGCGTCAGTGAAAGTGGCGATCAGGTTTGGGAAGTGGTGAAACGAGTTCGGGAGTAGATGTAGAAGACATACACTAACTAGGAAAGTAAAAAAAGATCTAATGGCCTAACTAAAACTAAGCTAAGGTAAGCAAGCTATCAACTAGAAAGATAAAAAAATAAAACTAAAAATAAAGAAGATAGAAAAATATTTTTGTTCTTTTTATAAGCTTTAAAATATTACACTAGTAAAGTATACTTAAGAACCAAATATCGATACACTGACATACTTGTTTGATTTTTACAACTAAAATCGTTGTATTTATTTTAACTGGATGTAAACATCATAGTGGTTTTGGGTTGATAAATAAGTTTTAAAGGGAAATTTAAATTCATAAATTAAAGACAATATTTTTGTGTTTTTATATTTTTATAGAGATGACCAAGAACAGAAGTGTATCATCTTGGTTAAAACTCCTCTTAACTTGGTTTAACAATTATTTGGTAAACATGTGATATGAGCTTGCTATGGTAATTAAATGTGAGAATAACACCTTATTCCTAAGTTATGTTATTCCATGATAATTAAGTATTTATAAGATAATTTACTTTAAAGATGAGGAAATCCCTTAAATTACTAAGTGAATTGCCCTTGATATTTTAGTAAAAATAACATTTCTATTATACTTCAAATACCAATTAAGATTAGTTAAGTTGTAAAGGATCAACCTTAAGTTACCAAGTATTAACCCACACAACTCTTGAACAATTATAGAACTCATGTAATAATCACCCAAGATTTGTTTAAAACAGGTTATGTCGCACACTCACTTGACAAGCAATTAAACAATTTTAGTGGATCAATGCCAACAATCTGTTTTCACAACATTGTAAGTCATTCCCATTTTAAGATGATCAATTACTACTAATAATTCATTTGGTCCATGTCAATATTAGGATTTAGGTTTTTTCTCAACCAGACCCTTACAAGAATGGCAGTTCCCCAGCTTATCATGAAGCTCGGTAGTTGGTGTCTCTTTTAAGGTTAACCACGGCCTCACAAGACTAGCAATTTATCTGCTTATCGTCAAGCTAGATACTTGGGGTATCTTTAGGAGTATTATAAACCAAGATGATACTATGAAAGTTTAGCCAATAGTAAACATAATGTTATACATCAAAGTAATTAATACAAACATGATCAAATTAGAACAATCTAACCAATTTGGATGACTAATATTTGATGCTAATGACTTCTTCCCAAGAGCTTAATCTCCTTAATATTCAAGGGTTGGATGGATGGATAATTCCCTTATTAATCATGGTGGAAGTGAGTGAGTGGAGTGTATTGATTACTTCTCCAAGTCCCTTGAATGTGGTGGATGAGCATTCAACTTATCGGCTGATCAGGGCTCCAAAACACGATCGTGTTTAGCAAAAAACGACAATGGTGATCATTTTTTCATTTTTTAATTAATGCTTGTTGTCTGTGGTGACTCCGGAAGAGTCCAAATTTGTCTTTTTCTTTTGTACTTTTAACATTGTAACAACTCGGATTTTCCAATAAAGGTTTTATCCGTAACCCAATAACCCATTTACCCAAAATCCGTATCCATATCCTATCCGAGACCCGTTTTAGTTATCTTGCACCTTAATTTTTGTAGTTTACTTGAAATTGGAATTTATAATTGTGTTAATATTTTCTTGTTCGGCCTAACCAACACTTATATTAGGTTAATTGAATCAAATCGCGATACGAACCCGTTCATCATGAGCCGACTTCAACCTAATTCTTAAACCCTTATATAACGATCATTATAGCCTAATTAATCCAGTGTGCACCTTCGTCTGGCCATCGCAGACTATAGCTCTAACGCTAATCGTATTATATCAGCCTGTAAAGATCATACTGGTTCGTTCTTGGTGCTGTCAGTAGCTGGTCTTGGTACACCATCAATCCATTATCTAAATAGGTAATTAAACATAGTTATATGATCGTTATAATATGTAAATCAATAACCCTAACCTAAATCTAACAAACAATGAACAAATTAGCGGATTGTAAGATCTAGGGTTTATCTCAATTGGAGGTTCTGCTTGTGTTTGTATATAATAAATTCTTATCGTTTATTAATCAATTGACAAATATAGAACAGTTGGTTTTGTGTGGGTGTTAAGTATGGGTGGTCGCGGGTTCGAATCCGGCCACCCTGTTTTGCTTCTTTAATTTTTGCATTGTTGTTTTAATCAAGTTAATGGTTTGTAAATTTTAATTTAATTAATATTAAATAAACATGATTTTATCAAACCGACATCAATATTAATGTTTCTTGTCGTTGAATGTTTTCACAAATTTCTTATATTTTTATATGTCTTGTTCTTTAAACAAAAATATAATCAATGTATTAAACGTGTTAAACGTATTAACTATATTTTTACCATTGAGTTTTGTTAAAGATTCTAAAATATAAATTTTATTATAATTATTTAAACGTTTATTATTATAGTTAATCACAACTCATATTTATTTAAACTAACTATTAATAAATTAAATTATATGATAAGCGAACGATTCTTTTAATTAAATAATGGCTAATAATATAGTTTTCATAACAACAAATAATCTGTAGAGATCAATCGTTCAAACATAACATTACAAGCCCAAACATAACTTAATCACCTTAAAATCTTAATTCATTAAATTATGTTATATCATTTATAATTAATTTATATTATTATATATAACTAGGAGTCCTTGTCGGTGTATCCTGATGGGTTCATCATTCTCACATCCTCACTTGTGCTTTGTTCTACTAATCAGGTGAGTAATCACTCCCCTATTTACTTGTTATCAAATGTTTTGGGGACACTTGCGTACCATTTATCAAATATTTATCTTATTATTTCTCAAACGCAAAATGTGATCTTTGTGTTGTGTATCAATTGGATGGTTGTCTGTTACTTGCTATTTGCTTACTTGCTTACCTGAATCACATTCGGAGAGGTCCAACATATTCTCATTATAGTATGATCATACGACCATCGTAGTGGCCGGAGCCCGATCGCATTGGCAATGGTTTCACCGACACTCATTACTTGCTTAACGATTTCATTGTTTATACTCGCAGATAACAGTTTTGCATGTTTTTACTCATTCATTATATCATTATATATTACCATTTTTGTTTGTGTCAAAACAGGTGATCTACTCACTCAACATGTGTTGTTGACAAATATATATTTTGTATACATTTGCAGGTTATATATTGGATTGTTTATCGAACTGAAGCTCACGTAGAGATGACTTTAGGATAATAAACATATATAAGAATAGTTGGTTTTGAATTTTTAATTTTCTTTATTTTTTTGTTGTATTTAAATGTTGTTTGATAATAAATAAATTAATTATATATTGTCGTTTTATGATTTCATGATAGTACCTTGAGAGCTGTGGCAATCAGCTCACGCCCGGCATTTCGGCCGTAGGTTTGGGTGTGACAAAGCGTGTTTTGGTAAAACATGACCATGTAGAGCTTCAAAATCTTCTATTTTGCCTTTTCCTCTTGTTCTTGTAAACATGGGTGTGTTGAGGTTAACATGCCCATGTTATGACTTCCTGAATTTTTGTCTTTTCTTTGTATGTTCTTGACATGACCATGCCTTGATTCACCATGGGGTGTGTTGAGTTTATTTTCACCGTTTTTCTTCGTATATCAGTTCGTTTTATTCTTTAAGGTTATATTTACCTAGAGATAGAAATTATAAACATTAGTGGTTATTCATACTAATATAATTACCGATATTACACTTATTTTGAGATATTTAGTGCCAAAAAGATGTATAAATTATTATACATCAAAGGGCCTGTAGCCTTTAACACCATCTTTCTCACATTAAAAATCCTCCTTATCAAGTACTCACTTATATACTCTAAGTATGTGATCATAGGCTTTCCCTTGCTCCAACCAATTGCTTGTTAAAACTCTCACACATATTGTTCAGATGAATATCAGACTTTGCCCTACCTTAATAATGGACTTTGCCCTACCTTAATAATGGGCTTTGACCATGTTTTAGTTGAAATCTGGTTGAGCCAATCATATAAAGTAGCATTTGTTTCCTTTATTCCCTCCATAGCTTTCAAATAGTAAGGGATAGAAGTGGAATCATCTGCTTTCAAGAACATGTTTTTGAACACATCTTCTCTCCATTGCTTCTTCATGTTCTCATGGACGTGTCTAGCGAAAAACCGATACTCAACCCTAAGGAATACCTTTTCTAATGTTGTAATTAAGCCCTAAAATAGTAAATAAAGCAACATTAACATCATTATTGTTATAAAAATATTAATATTATGGTTATCAATACCTAATATAGATTAGCTTTCTCCCCAAATTTTCCTATCCTATATATGCATCTCATTGCCTCTTTGTAATACACACATAATTAATGAAATCTTTATCTTTCTCCCTACATCTCTTTCTCACATGTTTAGCTATTAGGCTTGTTTCACAACAAGTTATCAGCACGAAGCTTCAACCGTTTATTTGTCATGGTTTCATCTAGTCGATACCTTCAACTACTTTTGGATTGAATCGCACCATTATAGGTCATCACATCCTAATGTAACTGACGTGTTCAAGACGGCTTCACACACTTCCGATCAACCCCTTTTAATTACAACCCCTTTTAATTAAACTAGTCTAATTTTATTAGTCTATTTTTGAAAGGCATGCATCAATATATAATTGATTTGTTTTGTGAATTTAACTATGGAGATAAACTGAGTATTGCATAATATTTAAAAAGTAATATAAATGATAAATACAATGATTACCATGCGGGTTACATAGAAAACTTCCAAGTTTTATTATTGATTGGTTCCACTTCTAGTTAACTTTATAAGTGACGGCCTTGCGTTGATCACAAATCAATATTGTGAATAGCATATTTTCTTTTGTTAAGCATAATTATTAAATGATATTTATGTATTATTAATATTGCAATTTTGTAATATCGTTAAGTTTATTAGGCAAATCATTATACTAAAAAGAAGTCTTATACTATAAAACTCTAATATTGAAAAAGTTGATTTGTTAGATACTGAGATACGACTTTTTAAATTATATATATAAATAAGGCAATTAATATGTAAAAATTATATAAGTATAAAAAAGCACCAATTTTTTTAAAGATTGTTTATGACAATTAAGTTACTAGGGGGAAACATTTTGTTTCTAGCTAAAAAATTTTTTTTTAAATGATTTTTATTTTTATCAATTTGGGTTTGGATGAAGATCATGTTTATTTACAGCTATTGTCTATAATTGATTCAATCTTTACGACTATAATTAATATTTTAAATATTATACAGTTATAATCATACCAGATTATAAGAGATTAAATTTATGTGTGCATAATTTATCATATAATACTATGAATTAAGATTTGACTTATTATCATTCTTTTCATTGAAAAAATTCATTAAAAATATATGAAAAGAAAATCTCGATACTATTTAGAAACGAAAACCTTAATATTACATACGTCGAAGTGATGAGAAAAATGTTATTCATATAGTTTTAATCACTCATTTATAAGGTGCATGTTCTAACATCATTGTACACTTTAACTTTGTTAATTACTTTGTATTTTATATGTTGTTTATGCATAGACATAGTACATAATAGAATACTTAAACCAAAGTAGTGATTTATATCACTCTCATTAATGATATATACTTAAACATGACAAATGGTGTGTCATAATTCCCAAATCTCATGAAGATTGTAAAATATTAGCATAATAAATTAGATGACTTGGTCATGTAATTACTTCTTGATTACTATTGTGACAAGAAGATTAATTATGAGGAAACACCGGATAAGGCAAGTTTTCATTTATCAAACTATATATATGCTCTTGAAGTAGCATATCATTAAAACATATGAAAGGTTTGATGTGATTATGTATCCGTGTTCAATAAAATTATGAATAAACCAAGAAAATGATTTTTTCTATATCATTCCATGGATGAACGTGATCGTTTATTGATTGTTGTGATCATAGACATTGAAAACATTGTAATGATGATTATCAGTCGTCGGAATTATAACTATAATCAGGCTAATAATGAGAACGACCTCCACAAGTGGCAAAGTGATTGATCCTATATGAGATCAAAATTTGGTAGTACCAGAGTGAAAATAACATGATCTCTTTAAACGATAATACAATGTTATCTCATATTTATAGTCTTGCTTTAAAGAAGCATAATACATATACGATCATAAACTTGAAGTTTATGGATCATGATTATCTAATGACACGGCCGGTTAGACCACACCGAGTCAATAATGTGAAACTTATTGAGGAACCAAAAGATTCTTCGTAATAATTATAGATGTAATGTTGCTCTCAAGGGAAACCATTTATTTACCAACAAAAGGAGGATGTGAATCCCTAGATGTTATGGAATTGATAAAAGGATACACATATCCTAACATGATACCATTTAGTGTTTTGAAAATCGATGCATCGACTAAATGGTTATCAAGATCGCAACTTCTTGTTTGCATGATCTATGGCTTAGCAAATAAGATAACAAGTATATTATTCCATATTGGTATATTTACATTCGATTATAACAATGAATTTGATTCCCAAGTTAATAATGATAATTGGAATAAGTGTTGAGCTTCATAACAGATTATGTACTTACAGAAATTGTTTTGTTAAAGACGATTATTCAACGTCTGTAATTGGTTGCAAAGAAAATTATCACGAGAGCAAAGGTTCATGTTTGTATTGGAGTACATATGATTTTACATGCTTTAAACTAATTCACATCAAGCCAACAAGTTATGATACTTCCTCCCGATTGTAATTGTTTTTTTTTTTCAGTAACCAAATATTTCTCATCTAATAATTCGTGTTTGTCATATACTGAAATTAATCCACCACATGACACAAATATGAGACCATAAATGTTGAGTCAAGATTTGACCTAAAAAATGATCATAAAGGAGATTGGAATCTTCTCAACCTCCTCAAAAGTCACTAAGTATGGAACCGGGCACACCTGAGACATCCGAGCAAGGTTTTACTTAGCCGGGCATGATATTTTGCCTACCGGGCAAGGTTATCTTCTAGAAGTCTTCTTTAGTGCATATCCGAGCAGGGTTCACTAGTTAGGTGTTGTTTGTTTTTTAGACAAAAATTGTCTGCAATCGGATTTCATCTGATTTAATGTTTGCAACTGAAGATGTGGTCTGAAGGTCTGCAATCTGCAAATACAATATGAAAATATAATATTGTTTGTTTTATAAACTGGATATCGTCTGCATAAGCTAAAAAGTAGTTACCTATCATATATATTACAGTACATAAAAGTCATTTAACATTTGTAGACTGCTAAAATAATTGGTAGTGGTGTACGAACTATAGAAGTGGGTGGTGGTAGGCAGTGAACGGTGGGTGGTGGGGATGGACGGTTGTGGTGGTGGGTGGTGGACCGTGATGGTGGCCGACAATGGATGGTGGTGGTGATGAACGGTGGTGGTGGGTGGTGGATGGTTGTGGCGGGTGGTCGGGGTGGTGGTGGTGGATGATGGTGGCGACGGACGGTGGGTGGTGGCGATGGCGGGTGGTGGTGGATGGTGGTGGCGACGGATGGTGGGTGGTGGTGGATGGTGATGGTAATGGACGGTGGTTGTGGCCGACGGTGGTTGTGGTGGGTGGTTAACAGTGGTGGTGGTGAGTGGTTGAGGGTGGTGGTGGTGGTGGACGGTGGTGGCGGTAGATGGTGGGTGGTGGTGGTGGTGGGGGGTGGTGGCGGCGGACGGTGATGGTGGGTGGTGGCAGCGACGGACGGTGGATGGTGGTGGTGGTGGCGGACGGTGGGTGGTGGTGGTGTTGGACATTGGGTGTTGGTACTTGGTATGATGTTAATAAGTGTGAAGAAGTGTGAAGATGGTGAAAAAAGCTTATTTTTTAAGACCATAAAAGCAGTTTTCAGATTTTTTTTTTTAAAAAACAAACAGTCTTCAAGAGATTATGTATGCGCGCCCGCAGACATAGGCTCCTTGCAGACCTTATAAGAAAAAACAAACACAACCTTAGTGTATACCCGAGCAAGGTTCACTATATTAAGCAAGGTTGTTTTTCATAGCCGAGCAAGGTTCACTTCAGAGTAAGCTCTTGGCTAACCAAGCTCAAAAAACCAAGTGATTGGAAGACCGAGCAAGGTATTCATCAATAACAGTGGTCCGAGCAAGCTTGAGGTAAGCAATGATATATCACAAGTTACATCGGGCAGGGTACAGTGTTACCGAGCACACTTTGCTAATAAGCTATTTCTTAGCAAGGAGTTGAAAGGACCAAGGAAGAACAAGGTTGCTCGTAAGATTATGTCGGGCAAATTTGAATATAATCAAGAAGATTGAAGTCTACCCGGTGAAAGTTAAAGTCTACCCGGAAACTGTTTCCGAGCACACTTCAAGGTTACCAAGTCAGTAAAGGAAGGCAGAGCATAAAGTCTACTCGAAAAAGATAAACTGCTACAAGGCCTACTCGGAAGACTTGTTTTACACTTAGTATAGTTTTGAATATGTAATTTGAATATGTATTATTTATTTAGGGTTTCTAGAAGGAATGACAACTGTCATGGAGGTGTCAGGCCTATAAAAGGAATAATTATGACACGCCTCCAAAAGACGCGAAAAACACACGACACACAGAGAGAATATTTGAGGGTGACGGCTGTCATAGAATTGTACGGATATAACTTTCCCATCAAGAAACCCTAAATCGATTATCGTTTGTATAATTTATATTATATGAATGGAAATCTTTTGAGTGAATCTTGTGTTTTAGTTACCTTTGATTAATTGTTCAGCAACCAAATCGTTTGTTATTGATTCTGCCTTTATCAAATGGTTTTCTTTCTAAATATAGCAACCCGTCATTAACTCTCTTGTCAACACATTATTGTGTGAGTTATGACTTGATTTGTTTAAGATCTACCAACAATCGGGGACCTGAAAAGTGGTATAAGAGCTTGGTCACTGCTATTTTAGTAAAGAATTGTTGCTGATTGAAGATCTGTTGAAGAACAATGATGTAAGCAGAAAACTGTTTCATTGAAAAGTGACGTCAGCTGCTCTGTTCTTCATTTCCGTCCAGATCTGCATATTACCGGTGTTTTCTTTCACTTATTCTAATTAAAGTTTACATCTTTATTACTTAATCTTGCTCTACTCGAACCAGATTCATCTGATCTGAAGATCCGGTTCTCAGATCTGATTATTTTCAAAACTGTTTTACTGATTAACTAATTTTGATTTTCAAAATGTCTGGTTACGAAGAACAAGATGTGTCTACTAATAACATTCCTAGACTTTATGGACAGGAAAACTTTACAAAATGGAAGGTCTTATTTAAAGCAGCTGTTTGCTATAATGATGTGGATATGTGGAATTCAATCAAAAATGGTCCACAAGACACTACTGAGGGTGAAAATGCAACTGCAGCTGTGCGTGATAGAATGAGGAAAGTGGATGACATGGCCTTAGCTATGATAAAGCTGGGACTGTCATGGGAAATATTGACCAAGGTTGCACATCACACCACATCTAAGGCTATGTATGATGCAATCCTCGAAATGTTTGAGGGAAACACTGAGTTGAAGAACATCAAAAAGCAAAGGCTCAAGCAACAACTAGAGAGATTCAAATACAAGGATGGAGAGAGATTGAAGTCAATTCTAGAAAGATTTCTAACAATTGTGAATGAGCTAAGAACAACTCATTATGTCATGACTGATTTTGACTTGAATACCAAGCTGCTCAACTCAATGCCTAAGGAATGGTACACTGCCTGCAAATTCATCCTCTAAAAGCCCAATTTCAATGATTTGAAAGTGGATGATGTAGTGTGCTTCCTTCAGGCTGCTGAAATTGAAATGATTGAGAATGAAATGATCAAATAAGAGAAGCCATGTTTCCAGGTCACCAATGCTCTCATTGCACCTATGGGCAACTTGTCAACCAAAAACCAACAACAGATTCCCATCATAGAGGAACCAGTTGAGCATGGTGTTGATACTCCCAAATCTTTTGTTGGTGGTAGCACAAGTCATTATGGAAACCAGCAAAGGTTCAATGTCCAACTTATTGATGATACAGATTCTGCCTCAATGGCTAGTGGACATGTACCTTACACTGGTGGAGGAAATGGCCAAGGAAGTGAAACACAGGTTCTGCTCTCTATATTTACAGAATCATACAATGCTTTTGTAGCAAAGAATCTGATTCATACCATGTTGGCTCTTAGAAGCAAGAGGTTGTACAACAGGACTGGGAGATCACTTTTATCAGGGCCAAATGAAAGAGTTGGTTTTGATAAGTCAAAAGCCATTTGCTATAACTACCAACAGCCTGGTCATTTTGCCAGAGAATGTAACATGCCAAGAAACTTTCAGTTGAACCAGTACCAAAACCAGCCAAGAAATCAGCAGCATCAATATCAACAGAACCAGCAGAGAACCAACAATATCAAAAATCCTAACAACAAAACTTCAACAACTATAATTCCAACTTCAACAACTTTCAACAACCTTAAATGAACAATCATCATCAAGTTGTGCCTCGTAATCAAAATTCTCAAAGAAACAACAACCAAAACCTTCAAACTGTTCCAAACAACTCAGTCCCAACCAACCAAAATCAACCCAGAAATCAAGGGAATGTAGCTGTAACTACACAGCATGAGGGTAATTTTGATTGGAACAATCATGAAGAAGACATTGCATGTGACATCAAGAGAGCAAATGTGGCATTTATAGACTTGATTGAGAAAGAAGCTGGATCATCATCTCAGGTACACTCTGCTCCTACTGTTGATTTAAATGAAATTATCAATGAATTAAAAACAAAAGTAGGCAAGCTGGAAGGTGAGTGTTTTAGGAAACAAAGTATCATCAACGGATATGAGGCTAGTGAGCTGATCAGTGAAGAAAAGATTAAAAGTTTAGAAGATGACTGCATAAGTAGTTACAGAGCTTAGAAAAGATACACCACTGAGATAGATGGGTTGAAGAAGATGATTGTTGAAGAGAAGGTGCAGAACACAAAACTGCAGGTTGAAAATGAATTTTTGAAGAATTTGGTTTCCACAGGAAATATTTGTGGTATTTTAAACCAAGTAAATGAGAAAGACAAATACAAAGCAGTTCCACCACTATTCAACAACTACTTTATGCCAAAAGTTGATAAAGAGAAAAGAGATGCATATCTACAACAATTCAGAGATGTCTTTCAAGACAAAGAAGAATTTGTTGATATGTACAAGAATGTTGAGGTGAATGAAGAAGGAAAATTTATGGTAAAAGAAGAGGTGAAAGAAGACAAGTCAATTGGAGTTCAAGTATCTGAAGATGACTTTGATTCTGATGATCTGAATCAAGATGATTTGAGTGAGTTAAGTGATCAGATCACTGATGAAGAGATCAAGGCTGCTGATAGAGGAAGAAGAATAAAGAAACCAGAGTCAATAGACAAACTTCCTTTGCTACCCCCAATGACACCAAAAATGAAGAAACATAATGAAAGAATGAAGAGAGAACATGTATCTTTTGATATATGTGAGAGAAAGAAGGTAAACTACAATGCAGTCAGGCCACCTAGCAAGGCTGTATTGGAGAGGATAAGTAAAAACAAAAAGAAAAGAGAAACTGAAGAAGTTAATGTTGAGAACTTTATTCCAGTTTATCCTATTTTCTCTAGTCATGAGGTGTTTGACACAAGGGAGGTGGAAACCATGGAAGAATATGAGAAGAGGCAGTCAAGACATAGAGAAAGTCAAGATGAAGAACCTTTGAATATGCAGAAAATTGTGTTTGTAAAAAGCAAGATTGAAAGACAAGACATCAAGATTGAGGAATTTGTTCCTTTCTCAATTGATTTTGATGGTTTAAAAACTCAGAAGACACTTGGAGTCAAAGCACCTAGACCAAGTGAAAGGTTCAAAAAGGAAAGTGATCATGAAAAATACAAGGGAAAAGTTTGGTGCAAGAAATGTGATGAGTATGGTCATCACACAGATTCTTGTCATGAGAGACTCAAATTTAAGCCTTTTCATGTCCCAAATGAGACAAAGTACGAACAAGACTTTGTTCTGTACAAGTAAAAGTATGATGCATACCTAGGAAAGGGAAAGGTGTGTGAGAAGGAGGCATTGACTGAAGATAGTTTGAAACCATCAGTAAAGACCAAGAAAGAAATGTAAACTGATGATAAGACCCAGAAACATGTAGCTGAACAAGCTAAAAGGAGCAGATCTCCTAAGAAGCATGAGAAAGTTGTCAAAAAGAACTTTCAGCACTTGAGAATCAGTCCCAAACAAGACACACAATCAGTCAAGTCTGATGGGTCTCAAGGATCACCAAGCAGTGAGAAGACAAGAATCAGAGGTATTTTTCCTAGAAAGAAACCAACTGAACTTACTGGTGATGAGAAGTTTTTATTGAAACATGGTTATGAACCTCAAGGATTCCTTTGGAAACCTAAGGTTGAAGTTAAGGAGGAGAAGAATTCTGAAGTGAAAGTTTGTTTAAGACCAATTGATTATGCTGTCCAAGAATATGTTACTGTGTTGGATGATTGCCCATGTCCAATATCATTTGTGAAAACTCCTAGAGAATGTGGTTATGAAACTGACAATTCAGATAATCTTGAGTTGACTCATGAAGATCCTGAACCCATAACAGTCACTTCCAATGCTGCCACTAAAATTGAAACTGATGAGTTGCAAGTTGAGATAACTTGCACTTCATCACTCAACTAATCAAATTCTTTCTTCTGTGCAGGGTACAGTCCACTCCACTAAATGACATATGGTACATGGATAGTGTATGTTCTAGGCACATGACTTGTAACAGGAGGTCACTTGTTAACTATGAAGAAAAGTTTGAAGGTCCTGTGGCATTTGGGAGTGATGAGAATGGTGAAAAGATAGTTGGAAAGGGAATTTTAACAAATGGAAAGGTTTCATTTGATAATGTGTTCCATGTTGAAGGTCTCCAGTATAATCTGCTAAGCATATCACAAATGTGTGATAAGGGTTACAAAGTTGGTTTTGATGACTCACACTATTTCATCTTAAAACCTGAATTTGTAATCCCACCTGAAATGATTATGATGATCGCCCCAAGAAATGGAAACCTATATGAGCTTAATATGAAAGAATCTGTTTCAAGGGGAGGTACATGTTTTGTTTCCAAAGCCACTGAAAATGAGTCAAACTTGTGGCATAGGAAATTGTGTCATGTGAATCTGAAGAACCTGAACAGACTTGTGAAAGGTGAGCATGTAATTGGTTTACCTACAAAAGAGTTCAAACTGGAAAATCATTGTAGTTCATGGTAGAAAGTCAAGAAGCACAAATCTTCTCATAAGACAAAGCTTATCAACTCAATTGATCAAGCACTTGAAATACTTCACATGGATCTTTATGGTCCTGTGAGTGTGCCAAGTATAGGGAAGAAAAGATACTGTCTTGTGATCATTGATGATTACTCAAGATATACTTGGGTTTATTTCCTAAGTACAAAGGATGAGACTGCATCGTTGATTAAGGGATGTGTGACAATGATTGAGAACAAACTGAATAAGAAGGTTAACATGATGAGAAGTGATAATGGTACTGATTTCAAAAATGGAGTCATGGAATAATTTTGTGCACAAAAGGGAATATTTCACCAATTCTCAGCTCCTAGAACTCCTGAACAAAATGGTGTTGCAGAAAGAAGAAACAAAACACTTATTGAAGCTGCAAGAACCATATTAGCAGATGCAAATCTACCAGTTACATTTTGGGCTAAAGCCATTAATACTGCCTGCTATGTTCAGAATAGGGTACTTATCAACAAAAGGCATAACAAGACACCATATGAAATTTTCTATAATAGAAAGCCATATACCAAGTTTTTCAAGCCTTTTGGATGCAAATGTTTTCTTCTAAACACCTGGAATTACTTGAACAAGTTTCAAACAAAATCCTTGGATTGCTTCTTTGTTGGTTATTCTACATACTCAAAAGCATACAGAGTATATGTGAAAGACCATTTGAGTGTTATTGAATCATCTGACATTATCTTTAATGAAAATCAGTTCAACACAGTTAATGGTGCAGCATGGTTGTTTGATCATGAGAAATTGATAAGGTCTTTCAAGCTTTATCCTGAAGACTTTGATGATTCATTCTACAAGACCAGTGTGTTTGAAGAGAAAAAGAAGAAAACATTGGACTTAGAAAAGTTGTGAAAGAAGGTTGCTAGTCAAGAAAAGGAATATACATTTATAAAGGGTCCCTCAAGTGATATTGTTGAACAAGTTCAAGAAACTGATCAAGGGAACAATCACAGTCTAGAACAAGATCATGCAGATATCAATCAAGAAAATCAAGAAGTGCAGAATGATCAAGTTCAGACTGAGGAAAACCCAAGCAACAAAACAAATGAAGAGGAAGCTGTAACAACAGCAAGGTTTCAAGATCTATTTGAAAGATTGAATATGGAAAACAATGGTACATCCACTTTAAGACAGAACAATGAAGAAGCACCAGAGCTTCATGATGTAGAAACTGAATTGATCATTGATGTGCCAGAACTCAATGAATCAAATCTTGACACAAATGTGTCGGCTAATATGATAGTTCAAACCCCTTATGTTGAAAAGAATCATCCTTCTGAAAACATCATTGGAAATATGAATGAAAGAGTTACAAGAAGTCATTCTGAAATTGCAAACATCTGTTTATACTCCTGCTTTCTATCCCAAATAGAACCAAAGAACATTGTTCAAGCTCTAAAGGACAATAGTTGGGTGGAGGCAATGCAAGAGGAGTTGGCATAGTTCAAAGATCTACATGTTTGGGATCTTGTTGATAGGCCAAGAAACAGATATGCAATTGGAACAAAATGGGTTTTTAGAAACAAAATGGATGAGAGGGGTTTGGTGATTAGCATACAAACATAAGAGAATGTACATGATGAGTACAATGCCATAATAAACAAAGAAAGTTTACAATATGGATTTTTAATATATGATATAAAATGATGTATTAATGAGCATGTTTATACAGAAAAATTCTAGAAAAGTGAATGCGTATGCATAATTTGTCAAGTTGAAAAGAAGTACATGATTGATTGGTAAATGCATGGATTTATGCTTATTACATATGGACTAAATTATTCGGATTGAGCTTGGCACAAATCAAGAGATATCTTGATAAAGAGGAGAATAAGTTGGATATAATTAGCCATTATTTTATCAAAATTTCACTCTTAAAATTTCATTAAAATTATACAGTGATGATGTACACATCATCGAGAGAAACTTATGAGCTTTTAAAGAGAAAATTATTTTTCAAAGACCTTAACATGGTGTGATTATTGCTCGACTTATATTTCGAGTATATGTGTAATTATATGTTTATAAATCCATCAAATATTTATGAAATGTTGAGACATTTTACCATTGACAAATTTAATCCTTTTAGCATGTTAAAGGATGTCAAACAATGACTCTATATCATTTCCTATCTGAATATGAAATATTATTGGGTCGAAAATACCATAATTAAATGCATATGTGAATTACGTCGTACTGTTAGCTATATATGATTATTATTTTCTTTATTTATATTTATCAGCATGTGTCCTGCTAGGAAATATCAGAATGAGTTAAAATATATATTTTAGGTATGAAAGATATGTGTTTATATTTTACTAACCCATCAAAACAAGTTTAGTTAGTCTTTTTGATGCAGAGAAACACAACAAGATCATAGTGTTTACCAGATGAAGCAATAGAAGTTTTCACGTGAAGATAATACAACATTATTCAAGTTGAGGATTCAAATGTCAAGAAACGAAGACGCAAATGATTGACTACAAAATATTTGGGCAACTTTCACATAATATCGATATTTACCATTTTTAACGGATATATAAATTAAGGGGAGACAATACGCGCTGCACTCTTTTTCCCTTAGATATGGTTTTGTCTCATTAGGTTTTCCTGGCAAGGTTTTTAATGAGGCAACATCTCCAAGTGTATTAAATTGATAACCAAGGGGGAGTGTTATAAATAATTTATATTATGGTTATCAATACCTAATATGATTAGCTTTCTCCCCAAATTTTCCTATCCTATATATACATCTCATTGCCTCTTTGTAATACACACATAATTAATGAAATCTTCATCTTTCTCCATACATCTCTTCTCACATGTTTGGCTATTAGGCTTGTTTCATAAAAATTATCAACGTAAAAACCAGCATTAACAACATTAAAAAAGGAATTACCAACAACAATACAACATATAAGCAGAATTAACATCATTAGCAGCATAAAAAACAACATTAAGAGCAACAATACAACATAAAAACAGCATTAACAACATAAAAACACAGCATTAACAACAACAATACAACATAAGAAAAACAGTATAAACAACATAAAAAACAACATTAACAACATTAATAGTTAGTGTGACAAGTGTTGGGAGTTGAATCAACGAGTCTCTTACTCTTTGTAATTAGGTCTTGATATGCGTTTAGAATATTATGTCTTTGTAATTAGTGATAGAGATTCATTCGCTATATGTGAGGCTCATTCGTTAAACCATGCAAGCTATTGTAGCGAATGGAGTTTGGCTAAGTGAAGTATTGATAACAAATGGGAGGTGATTGGAATGCATATGTAACGAATGAGAGTGTCAAGGGTAGCAAAGGAGCATTGATCATAGCGAATGAACATGGACAATATATATATAATTCAGTTGTTCGAGTTAGTAAATCATTCATTCTGACGAGACACCGTTTGTAACCATTCATTCAGTTTGTGATGATGCGTATTGATTTCAAATTCTCATCATTCCATTTACATCGTCGGTAACTGTAACAAAATTTTCCGGCCGAACCTGCATATTCCAACAAATTGAAACTGAAAAAAGTTAAGAAATTGTTGCTGATTGTTTATGATTAAGTGAATTCAATTAAGATCGACCTACTTATTCATAAGTTGTTGCTTGTTTACTATTAGTTTTGTATTGATTGCCTCTCCGTCGCATATGGAATCAAAATCATAACTTTGGCGTGTTCCTATCTGATATGTATAACACTTTCAACGCTGATTATTTTTCGATTTGACTTGCGTATTCCATTCAAGTTTGCAGTTATAACGGAATTTTCCGATGAAGTTCACTTTTCCGACATCGTAACTAACTTCTCTAGCCAATTATTGTGAATCGTTTATGTTCAAGTTCCGGCAACAACTATATTTTCCAGAGAGGAGTACGACTTCAGCACAAAGTATATTATATTTCCGTCAAATACCAAGAAACCAAAATTTTTCGGTGGTAGCATGCTAAAACTAAATTCTCCGATTTCGATTGCATTTCGGTGCTCCGTGTGTTCTATTCGGTGTGATTGCTGCATCTGATTTGATTTTGATTTGCTTATTTGTGTCGAGTTCATTTATCGATTGTCTTCATACCGGAGAAGACATTGATGTGTTCATACGCTACAAATGTTAAGATTATTCATTCACTTGGAATTGTGTGTATGCATACGCTAAATTTGCTACCCATTCGTTGGTTACAACTTAATTCTAAAGGGAATTTCATACTCAAGGGTATTTGTGGAAGTTTAAACAAAAGGGTTGTTCGGGCATTTATGTGACATCCGTCAAATTTGATTCTCGAGTTGTATTCGTTTTGTAAACTTTTATTATGTAAACCCGACTCAACATTTTTTTAGAACCTTATTTAATTATTATATAATATTATTATAGACCGCGATCATAAATGAATTGATGTTTGTCATATTATAGAGTCGTTAAGAAAAATATAAGGGGTTCGAACTAATTTTCGTAAAGTCGTTATAAGTTTTAAAAACCTTTAAACTCGTATTTAAACTTTGATTGAAACTTAAGGAGGTTGCTTTGAAAATTTGTAATATATATATATATATATATATATATATATAAAAAATAACTAACCCTAACTCACTTAAACCACAGCCGCCCCCTATCTCTTTCTCTCTTTTCCGGCGACTTCCGGCCACCCACCTCCCCTTTCTCCGATCTCCGGCATCTCTTTCTCCCTCTAGCCCGTAAAATCCAACGCCATTACCACTCTCCCTCCCTCCCTCGTTTTTTTCTTTTCCGGCGAGCCCGAGCTCCGGAAACCCTCTTCCCTCACCTGGTTGTTTCTTTCCGGCCACCAAAAAACCGGCTGTGCACCGTGCTCTGCCTCTCCATCACTCACTCTCCCCGTCTCTCTCTCTCTTGCTCCGTCTCTCTCTCTCTCTCACTCTCTCCAACCTCTCTCTCTCTCTTTCCCTCCCTTCCTCTCTCTCTCCCTCCGGTTTCTGTCTTCCGTCTCCGGCAGGTTCGGCTCTGGTTCTTCCCGGTGTAGAGCCACGACCATATGCACATCTAATACGTAAGGTAATTTGGGCTTTAGTGCTATCAGATCTAATTTGTCAATAATTGGTTTTATCTTTTGGTTATATTCTTTGAAACAAGTTGGATGGGTATGGAGTTGTTTTGAATTGGGGAAAAGATGAGCGACCTCGTAATGAATATATTAATTTCTTATGGGTTTAATTAACAATTGTTATCTTGGTTCAGTTGGTTTGTACATTAGTTGTTAAACTAAAGGTCTCGGGTTCGAGTCTTATCATATTTTATACTTACAAATTATTGTTACTATTAGTACTAATATCATTACATTAAAATTATTATTAGTATTATTACGTTTAACTTACTATTATATTTATTTATTATTAATATTAGTATTATTATCATTATAAATATTAAAGTTGTTATAACTATTATTAAAGATCATATTATTATTTATTAAAATCATTTTTTTATTCATTAATTAGTAGCAATAATATTACTATATTTATTTTGTGAACTCATTTAGAAATCGAACCAACATCGAGTATGGTATCATTCAATATTATTTATTATTATTATTAATATTATTTTTATCAACAACGTTTTAATTAATACTAAGATTTTTATTCTTTAACTATTATTATTAGTATTATACTATATTAGTATTATTAATAATAATTATTGTTATTATTAGTATCATCATTATCTTTTATATATATATATATATAACATATTTTAAAATTATTATTATCATTACTATCTTTATCATTAATAATATTGTTACAAGCTTTATTATCAATTCATTTTATAAAACCGAACTCTTTATTTAAACCCGTCATGTTTCTATTTAATATTGGTTTAGTTATTTAAAAGCCCGATAAAATAATATTATTTTATTTTAATTATCAATTAAGTATGAGTCCCTAATCGTTAACAAATCAACCGGTAACCTGATTAACAATCGAACCTTCTCGTTCAATGTTTCAAATGTATTTTCAACTAAAGTTCAAGTTCATTAATATATTTTATTTATTCGTTTTCAATTAGCTTTCAAGTCGGATTCGTTCGTTTCATTCACAAGCTTTCTATATGTCGATCATTTATTAGTTCTCAATTCGTCAATCAAGGTGAGTACTTTCATACCCCGTTTTCCATCTTTCGTTTTTGGGTGACATTTCATACTTATTCAAACTAAATTCTTTATACTTGAATCTTAAACCACAAACATTATTGTATACTTTACTTATATAAATGCTCGATTTGGTGTTCTATGCTTACATGCTTATATGCTTATGTGTTTACCGCTTTTGGAAGGTTGATTCATAAATCCGTGAACTATCTAGTATTCTCTTATAGCACGGTGTCGTTAATGTATTCTTATTAACGACCTCATGAAATCTGAATCTATTTATAGACGGTGCGGTTAATGTATTCTTATTAACGACCTCATATAAAAATCATGAACCATCTGGTATTCTCTTATGGCAGGTGTCGCTAATGTGTTAGCGATCTCATATTATCCATATTGTTGCTTTTATTTATCGTTTCATATACAAGTTTTGTGGCTTTTTGCTACTATATACTCATGTGCTCAAACTTATGAATTGCTCACCAACCTTTGTGTTGACAAACTTTATTTTATGAAATGTTACAGGTTTGACTTTTGTTGACTCGAGGACTTGACGAAAAAACGCTACCAAGACTATTAAGATATTACCAAAACGAACAATATATATATATATATATATATATATATGTTTACTTGTATTCCATTTGTTTTGCATGAACAAGATGTGTTGTTTGTTGATTTTTTGAAATAAAACGAGTTGATTAAATATTGTCACTTTAAATAGTGTCTTGTGTTTTTGGGCAATCGGTTGCACCCCGGTATGTTCCGCCGCCTTTGGTCGGGGTGTGACAGATTGGTATCAAAGCCACAAGACTATAAGATATGTGGTTAGGCGTAGGACCTAGTATAGTCTTTACTTTATGGTCCTTATACGTGTTGCCTATACGTGTTTACCCTACTTTATTGTTCAATACACTTGTTTATTTATATACTTCATTATTTTATCAAATCATAAATATACACATACACACACTTTTATAATAATGTAAGGTATCCTTATCTTACCGCGAAAACATTAGTTTTATTGTGCTTTATGGATCACGAGCTTAACTTGAATCCCGTTGTTACAAATCTCCTTAAAGATTGTCTCATATGAGATGATCACTTTAAGTTGTCGAATGTGAGCGTTCCAGTAGCCATCCTAATTTTCGGTGTTGAAACAATAGAACCACGGTGGTACGTGGACTAGTGTTTTGACATGACGTTGTATTCCGACTTATTGTATTTGTTGCAATCGTTATTTGAGTCGAAAACATGAAAAAAAGACGCGGTGATACGTGCACATGTTTAGACTCCAACAAGGTATTTTTGTAAAAAGGTTTTAGTGTCGGAATATCAAGTCATGGTGGTTCATGTACGATTTTTCCACCTTTAAATCTTAAGACATTATTTACAAAATTCAAAGAGTTAAAATTTTTTTTTTTCATTTTTACCTTGTCATATAAATTCTCATCACAAAATTCTCATCTTATGAGTTTCATCAAATTAAAAAGGATTTTATGATAAATTTTACCTTAACTTTTCAAGTAATTTCCCATCACATAAATCTTAAATTGTCTTTAAGGTTTTCATACAAGATTTCACAAAATTTCATTTTTATAACGATCTCGTTCATTTTGGAACTATCATTTTACAATATCGATTATTTAAATTCTCACGACAATTTAAATTACACCATATTATGTAGTACACATGGTAGACTTTTCGTTACCCAAATTTATTTTCATAACAACTTTCATCATGCAATCTTCGGTTCATTATAAATTTTCACAAATAAAAAAAAATTATATCATACGATTTTCCGCGTTTTAAAATTCTTATGATAGTTTTGCCATGATTTTTCAAAAAGAAGTCACAAACTTATAGCTTGTAATTTTCTTGAAAACCTCATGCAAAACTTCATATAAATTTTACTTTAAAGACAAAAATCGTTTACTCGTGATTTCTTGATTTACAATGCCGGTCATTCTAACTTACCATGATATTTTCGTGACACGATATTAGGTCACGGACTTGGTAAAAAAATTTTTTACGCAACTTTGTATTCTCAAAACGATATTCATCATTCAATATTGAGACCTCATAACAAATTTTAACATTCAATTTACTTATTTTAAATTCCTCATAAGCAAGATTTTAATTTGATCCTTATAAAAATTTATTTTGTTTCCTCATGACAATCGACTTTTATTTTCACAATAAACCTTAAAATGCAAACTTTATTATCTTAGTTTTTCCGTGATGTCTCCTGCTACTTAATTTTAAACATTTCAAGAATGATTTACGTTATGCTGATTGCTTATTTCAAATTTTCTCTTAAATTATTTTATGACCTAAGCCGACCCCACGTATCTTAACAACTCTCATTTTAGTGGAAAACATTTAGCAAAAAAATTGTGTGATTCACACGCTCGGATCTCAAAAATTCTATTTATATAATATATATATTTATATATATATATTAACATGTAATTGTAATTATCAAAATTTTCATAGATATTTCAAACCTTATTTATAAATTATGATATTTTCAAATTAATACTTATTATTAGTCAAAAACCTCCCTAAACACAACCACAAGTTCCCAAACACCCGCATCCCGTCTCAAACTACCGCCTTAAATCAAATCATCCTTCCACTTCAAAAGTTTCCCGAGCACTCGAATATTTTCTCAATATGAACGAAACCTAAAACATCAAGTTATATCCTCACCTACCCAAACCCCATGCAAGTCCAAGATATACAAAAAAAAACAACTCAGCAAAAAGCCCTAAATACCGACACTTTTACGCCATAAAAACCTATCAAACTAACTATCCAAATACTCCAAAGACACCGACAAACACACCCACAAATGCCTTGAACATATAATAACCAAAGCTTACCCAACTATGACTCAAATCCTTCGACCCATGATATGTCAATTCACCAAACCATATCGCCACACCGTTTCCATCCAACCATAGAGTCGATGTTAAAATAGTAACCCAAACACTCCTTTCAAAATACATGTATAAACCAAATCTCAACCCAAGCTAGTCAAGGTCGAATTTCCCAACCCATCAACTTCACCAGAACTCAAATAAGCTAACCTAATCCTAATAGCCTAACCACTACCCACATGAGTCATCTAAGCCTAACCACTCAAATGACCTAAACCCAACAAACCCTATCAATCCAACTCAAGAAGACCCAACTACGCAAGACACCCGAAACACACTCACTCTTCACCAAATTTCCAAACCATTCACCACTCGAAGCCTAAAACCTCTCCATACACACGCAAGCTTCATTTTTTCCTCTAAATTATATATATATATATATATCCAACTAGTGTATTTATAACGATCTCATATGTTCAAATAATCACTTTTAAATTATAAACTTTTTCAAGGTCAACGATTTACGTATTTTGCTCATATTTTATAAATCATCTTTGTAGAATATAAATATTGTCATGACAATAAAATTCTATTATGAGGATTTTTTTTTTCAAAGATATTATTAAACGATTATATGTATGATTTCAAGATTTTAAATATTGTCACCTAAAGTGATAAGTCTCTTAGAAACTTTATAAATACGAGGTTTCATTTTGAATGTTGAATGCGGGAATTAATTAGTAATAAATTATAACTTTCCTCATTTTGCATAAACGGAATGATCATGACTTCATAAATCTTTTTGGGACGCATTTATAAATACCATATATACTAGACCTTGTGTCATGAATTTTGTTCGATAACGATTTACGCGAACTATTATCTCTTATTATCGCAAGCATTGTTTCATAAATATTTTTCATCACAACCGCTTTATGTATACACATTCCCTTAGCAAATTGGCTTACAAGATTCACATTTGGTAATGATTTAAATGTTTCTCTAGCTACGTGCTACCGCGATGCTTTGTTATTATGTACATTTCTTAGAAACAATAAAACGGCCTTACTTAAGACCACATTTTCAATTTTAGTCTATTATACGCTACGCGATTTACATATTTCGACATTAAATTCGAGTCTCGCAATTATTGCAATTTTCTGTTCATTTGATGAGATGTTTCGACGATAATAATATGCACATGAGATTTCATTCTTGTGTTTTGATTTTCGTGACCGAATGCAAACTATTCAATAACAATTTGTGTAATACTTTCAAAACCTTAACTTCGCCAAAAAATCTCATTTATCTTTAAAAGATATTTTCATGACTATGTTATTTATATTTGAGCATTTATGTAAACACGATTCTAACATTATTCTACATCATTTTATCTAATCCATTAAACGACCTATGTGTGGTTGTCCGCAAGTTTTTGCGCTATTAGAAACCGTTATTATGATGACGATTATATAAATGGTTTCACAATAGTGGTCGTATTCATGTTTTATCACATTTCATCGATTATTTTGGTTGTTAATCAAATACTATTTTATTTATATTGATACACGTATGCATCACCCAAAAGACTCTCACCTCATTTCTCATGTTGTTACATTTCATGTAATTATATCCTCAAATACTTATAACCTCAAGTTTGTTCACGTATGAAACTCATCGTACGCTATTATTAATTGTAACGTTGTTTACCCCGACCTCATGTACTCACTTTTGGGTTTCTCATTTACACCTACCGGATTTCTCATTTTCACTCTTTGGATTCTCGTCTCACTTATTGGATTTTTCTCATTTTTCACTCATCGGATTTTTTATACTAATTTAGTGACCCGACTTTCAACCATGGATTTTAATGATTTACTTATTTTTGCACACTGAGGACATTTAACTTCAAATCTCATTTCATTTTATTTACCCTAAAATTTTATATTATTCAATCGACTTTACTTATTTAAACCAAATTGGTATTTTCACTTTGGTTATACTATAAGATTCTAATTGTTTCAATTATTTATTCCATTTTCCTACGTATTTAAGAGGTCAACCCCAAAATTTACAACCGCGGGTATTTTTTAACAATTTATGTAAAATTCAACAGATTTATGCCCGTTTCAAATGTTTAAGATTTCAAAAAAAAAATATGTCTTTTAAACCACACAATGGGACGAACCATGTGGACCATACGACGATCTAAATAATTATGGGTGCACACTTAATTATCGAAATCCCCGTATGGAAGCCATAGTAGGTACAGTTGTGTGCGATAACTCAGGCCCGAGGATGATAGCGGAAAAACGGTAGAAATGCGAGTAAGATAAGGGCACGGTGGACACGCCGCTGGTACATCCTATATATAAGTGCCTTTATTTTGTTAACTTACTATTATATTTATTTATTATTAATATTATAATTATTATCATTATAAATATTAAATTTGTTATTACTATTATAAAAGATCATATTATTATTTATTAAAATCATATTTTTTTTATTCATTAATTAGTAGCAATAATATTACTATATTTATTTTGTGAACTCATTTAGAAATCGAACCAACATCGAGTATGGTATCATTCAATATTATTTATTATTATTATTATTATTATTATTATTATTATTATTATTATTATTATTATTATTATTATTATTATTATTATTATTATTATTTTTATCAACAAAGCTTTAATTAATACTAAGATTTTTATTCTTTGACTATTATTATTGGTATTATACTATATTAGTATTATTAATAATAATTATTGTTGTTATTGTTATATATATATATATAGCATATTTTAAAATTATTATCATCATTACTATCTTTATCATTAATAATATTGTTACAAGCTTTATTATCAATTCATTTTTATAAAACCGAACTCTAGATTTAAACACGTCTTGTTTCTATTTAATATTGGTTTAGTTATTTAAAAGCCCGATAAAATAATATTATTTTATTTTAATTATCAATTAAGTATTAGTCCCTAATCGTTAACAAATCAACCGGTAACCTGATTAACAATCGAACCTTCTCGTTCAATGTTTCAAATGTATTTTCAACTAAAGTTCAAGTTCATTAATATATTTTATTTATTCGTTTTCAATTAGCTTTCAAGTCGGATTCGTTCGTTTCGTTCACAAGCTTTCTATATGTCGATCATTTATTAGTTCTCAATTCGTCAATTAAGGTGAGTACTTTCATACCCCATTTTACATATTTCGTTTTTGGGTGACATTTCATACTTATTCAAACTAAATGCTTTATACTTGAATCTTAAACCACAAACATTATTGTATACTTTACTTAGATAAACGCTCGATTTGATGTTCTATGCTTACATGCTTATATGCTTATGTGTTTTCCGCTTTTGGAAGGTTGATTCATAAATCCGTGAACTATCTGGTATTCTCTTATAGCACGGTGCCGTTAATGTATTCATATTAACGACCTCATGAAATCCGAATCTATTTATAGTCGGTGCCGTTAATGTATTCTTATTAACGACCTCATATAAAAATCCTGAACCATCTGGT
This sequence comes from Bidens hawaiensis, assembly GCF_021521415.1. Classification (NCBI taxonomy): domain Eukaryota; kingdom Viridiplantae; phylum Streptophyta; class Magnoliopsida; order Asterales; family Asteraceae; genus Bidens; species Bidens hawaiensis. The sequence goes on along the minus strand of NW_027497514.1, from coordinate 81,545 downwards.
ATTCTCTTATGGTAGGTGTCGCTAATGTGTTAGCGATCTCATATTATCCATATTGTTGCTTTTATTTATCGTTTCGTATACAAGTTTTGTGGCTTTTTATTACTATATACTTATATGCTCAAATTTATGAATTGCTCACCAACCTTTGTGTTGACAAACTTTATTTTATGAAATGTTACAGGTTTGACTTTTGTTGACTCGAGGACTTGACGAAAAAACTTTACCATGACTATTAGAATATTAGCAAAACGAACAATATATATATGTTTGCTTGTATTCTATTTGTTTTGCATGAACAAGTGTTGTTTTTGATTTTATGAAATAAAATGAGTTGATTAAATATTGTCACTTTTGTTAGTGTCACTTTAAATAGTGTCTTGTGTTTTTGGGCAATCGGTTGCACCCCCGCATGTTCCGCCGCCTTTGGTCGGGGTGTGACAACTTACAAGCAACAAATACAAAGTTTAGACGAGCAAAGATTGATGTTCGTTTCAACTTTGTTATTTGAAAATCTGTGGCAAGTTTTGATATATTTTTGGCCAGGGCACATATTGGACATTTTGTGGGTTAAACGTTCAGTTTAGATCTGATTCACGTGTTCGCAGTCGATTATTTGTTGTTGTTAACGAGATAAACGTGATGTTTGTTGTCAAAACGGGCCAAAACATGTTTAACTTGCTGAATATACTATTTTCGTGTTAAAATTTTCTAAAACATGCCAAAATGAGCTAAAACGTGTTGATATTTGCTGAAAACTCGATGTAATGTGTTGAGCTTCTATTAAACGAGCTGAACTTGCTGTTTAACGAGCTAAAACATGCCGAACTGCTGAGACAAACTGATAAACGTGCTGTTTTTGCACTGAATTTGCATAATTACTAGTTGTGGTTTGTTTTTATTGTGCTGACTTTCATGTTCAAAAATTGTTTAAAGTTTGTTAATTGCCGACCTCTAAAAAGTTAAACCTAAAACTTCAAGATGACAAATTATTATGCACTTACGTCTAAAAATGAGATTGATACTCATGCTAAAACCCCGAAGCTTAACAATCTTTGTGATTTTCCAAGATGGGATTTAAGGTTTGAAGCTCATTTAGGAGCAGTTAATCCAGAAAGTATGAAAAGCTTAGATCAGACTTATCTTAGATTGCTGGTTGATGCTCCTGGTTTTGGTCAAATGGAAAAACCTATCTCTCAAATGACAGCTGATGAAAGAAAGGCTTATGAGATAGAAGTAAAGGCATATTCTACTCTGACAATGGCCTTACCAAAGCATAGTTTCTATTAATTCAATCATATCAAGCAAGTTGCTCCTTTGTATCAAACTATAAAGTTAAGAGGTCATGGCAATACCCTAGAATGAGAGAAGTCTATGCTGAAGTTTAGTATAAGAATTTCCACAAAATGCCACATGAGACTGTTGAAGAAACGTTGACAAGATATATTCTTTTATTGACTATGATGGATCTGTGTGAATTGTATGGAGATGAAATGTATCGGATTGATACGTTGAAGGTTGCTCTTCCAAAGTAATACTCAACCTATGTGCATGTGTTAACTGATAATGGGTATTTCGAAACCTCATATCTAAAATGCATAGATTCTGAAGAAAAAATAAAAAAGAGGGGGTGTGAACTAGAATGTCAAAGTTCATCTAAAACTAGTCAAGAGCCTTCCTTATATGATGAGTCAAAGGCTTTGGAGCAAACAGAGCCAGAAGCCGATATTATTGATAACATGACACTTGAAGCTACATTAGCAATTTTAACATCCCGAATTTCTACGAATAATATTTAAATATTATTTACATTGGAAGAATTAATTTAAGTTATTATAAAAATAATATAATAATAATAATAATTATTATTATTATTATAATAAGAGAATGGTGGGTTAAAATAGATGGAATTAAATCATGGACTTAGATGAAGATTGGCATAAGGTCCATGGGCTTAGGGAGCATAAATACCCCTTAAACCCTAATCATTTCAATCTCCATCCATTCTACACACTAGCCTACACCATCAAAATCACACACATAAGCCAAATGTTCTCTACACTGCTCTCTAATCCATTCCGAAGAAAGCCGAAGGTAGATTATTGAACCTCTCAACTGAGCCAATAACAAGGCTTGGTGTGGTTAATCGGATTCTAGATCTAGAAACAAAACAGGTGGTTAGTCGGTTGATAAACAAGCTTAAATGTCACCACAGTCCGTTTATGAACCACTCGAGCCTACCTAGATCAGAAACGAATAAAAATCAACTAGACACGATGAACGACGGCGGCTGACGGCGCCGGAATCGAGGAAAAACCCGAAAAACGCGTTAAGGAAAACCATATCTGAACATATACGCCGTATATGTTATACAGGCGTATATGTTCAGCGTGTATGTATATGTTCAGTGTATATGTATATGTTCAGTGTATATATATATAAAGAATGCATAAGTCACTTATGCGTATAACTTATACGCAGCGTATAAGTTATACGGCGTAAAACTTATACGAACGTATAAGTCATACGGAGAAACTTATACATGGACTAACTTATACGGGGGATGACTTATGCTCTGGGTTGACTTATACGCCCAATGACTTATACAGCCCTAAGTGATTTTCCAAATAAACGAAAGATATACGGCGTATACGTACGGAATCGATAGATATGGACTTATATGATATATAAGATTTAATAATTAATATATAAGCTCGACCCCAGCCAGGGGCTCTGCCCCTTGGACCCTGCTAGGGGCTGCCGCCGGACCCCCGTTCGTTGAGGGCTATATAAAACTAGAAATATGATATGGGTAGTGATAGCTAAATTGATACGTGTAATTGTTCTACAGTTAGCCGCGCCCAGTTAAGGAAAGGAGTTACCATTAACACTTATAGGAGCCGAGCTCAGGTGAGTTTCTAGCCACATTTCCTTGTTATGTTTTCGGGGTTGTGTGCATACTCGATGTGATAGCTAATACACTTACCTTAAGTGGTAAGTGTATGATATGTGATTGTTTTATGAATGATGTATGAATGATATATAAAGGATTAAAGTATGTATGAAAGTATATAAATATAAATATAAAGAAGATAATGTATGGTTGTATGGTGGCTTGCTTAAAGGGTTTCTGATATACATCTATTTATACATATCGAATCCTGTGTAAAGTTGTGTTACTTTAATGTTTTGAGTTCGGTTTAGTTCGTGTTTTGTTTATCTTTTATTATTTAAGGTTTTGAGTCAGGTATTTTATAGTTATCGTATTTTATATCTTTTGGTGTCTTGAACGTAAAATCTAATTCTTTCTATCATTTCATAAGATGTTTAAGTTCGTTTTGCTCGTTAATAATTACATGATTATTCCACTTAGTGTTTTTATTTGTTTGCATGTAGATGGTGGTTTGAAAGTCAAGGAAAAGAAGGTCTAGAAGGTTCTAAGCGTTACTTGGAGTTCAAGAAAGATATCTAGCGAGTTTAAGTAACTAATAACAAGAAATATTGCGTAGCCCCTCCAAAAGCAAGCCGCGCCGCGCGACCGGGGAGGCAAAGGCCTGTCGCGCGGCGCCTAGGGAGTCTGGTCTGCGCGTTTTGCAAGTTTTAAGGCCCAGCTCATCGTATATATATACATATATATGATTATAAACCTAAACGAAGGGAGACTTATTGGCAACCGATTTTGGGAGAGAAACAAAGGTTTTGAAGGAGTTTTGAAGCTAGGAATCAAGGAGGATCAAGAAGGCTTTCAAGGAGGTGTTCAAGGATCGATTAACAAGGGTTTTATCGCTCTAACTTTGATTCCTTGTTCATTATCATGTCTTTCCTCTTTGTTTCTAAGACATGTTTAAGATTGTTTTTAATAATGATTCTAGGCTAGACTTTATGTCTACCTAGGATTGATGAACATGTTTTTGACTTGATTCTTTCTTTGGACTAATGTTTTGATTATGGTTTTGTTTTATTAATAGTAAAAGACTTAATTTTGTTTTCATGATGCATATGCGTGTTTATTATCTTGGTTGATTATTAATTATTGCTTCACATGGATCTTATTTTCTATTGATTGTGTTCTTTAGATATTAGGGTTCATGTTTAATCATTACTTGGTGTTTTGATTATTGTGGTTGAATAGGCCTATTAGATCATAGAAGCTTGTTAATCGTTCATTAGGATTTTAAATGTTTTGCTAAATTCCAATAGCTGTAAGGTGAGGAGTTGTTCATGTGTCTTGGTCAATCGCATGCTAGGATAGTTTAGTGACAATATTCTTGCTTATTGTGTTGATCCTTGTTCATGATGTCGTGTTAAGCTTATCAAGTTATCTAAAGTTTAGTTTTTCGTAAGATTGCTTGCTTTAGATACTATTAACTAACCTCATTTGATAACTGTGAGGAAGTCAAAATAACTGATTGCTTAATAATCTAATATTCATTCTTTAGGATTTTTCTTAATGCAATTGAGGGTCCTTTAGGGTTTGTTAGATGAATACGTTTAGAAATCAGTTTCCATATCATGTTATTTGTCCATTGCTTGATGATTGTTGATGCATGGGATTCTTACCTAGGTAGATTCCTTCTCTGATTGCTTTCGATCTTGTGATTTATCTGCTTGTTTTCTCGTTTACTTGTTTATTTAATTTCTTAGTTTAATCTTAGTTTAAAAACCCCCCTTTAATCATTAATAATAAATAGTCATGTCGTAAGTCGAGTCTAATTAGCTAATTAACGTAATTTATAGAGTCTTGTAGGTTCGATATTCCGAAATTACTTAGCTTTAGTACAATTGACCAGTTCACTTGCTGGTGTTTTGTGTAGTTGAGTCTTAAGTCTAGTTTTTATTACTTGTTTAGTTTAGTTAATATTTAATTGACCGTTTCTTGCACATCAAGTTTTTGGCGCCGTTGCCGAAGACTCTTGGCAATTGCGTTATTTGCGTTAATTGGACTTATTTGATACATATGTGCTATTTGTTTATTTTCGTTTGAGTCGTAGGAGTCTAATTTAAGTTTTAGTTTATTTTTATTTATTTTTAAGTTTTCGAGTCTACTCACTTGGGCTTTTGCGTTTTTCAGGTTTATGCCACATCTTCGTTCGGAAGAACTACCGCTGGCTGATCTTGAATTTTCTCCATTGTAGACCGAGGCTAGTTCGTCAGTATAAAAACAACCGTCAAAACCCGCATCTACACCAAATTCGTCACCACCCAGTTCACCACCCGAAAGCCCTAGACGTCAAGATCAAATGGCCGACAATAGGACAATTGTTGCTCAAGCCTTCGATAGTTTAACCGGAAACAAGTCATGCATCGTTGTTCCCCAGATCGACAATCCCAACTCGTGGCAAATTCCGTAATACGTCATGAACAACATAGTTCAAACAAATCAGTTTCATGGGTGTGATGACGAGGATGCACCGGCTCACATTAACCGACTTTACCGAATTTTGAAAACATTTAAGTTACAAGGTTACTGAAGATGCTATTTTCTTACATTTTTTTCCGTTTTCACTTGCAGGTAAACCTGCTATTTGGCTTGACACTCAACCGCCTGGCACGTTCACTACTTGGGAGGCGTTACGTTCAGCTTTTATCAAGAAGTATTTCTCACCTGCTAAAGCGGCTTTTCTTCGCGATCAAATTCATTCGTTTCACATGGAACCGGGGGAAAAATATTGTCATGCTTGGGAGCTTTTCCAGAACATGCTAGCCTGTTGCTCACAGAATGGTCTCACACCATGGGCTCTCGTGGAAAATTTTACAATGGGTTGAACTACGAAACCCAAGTTCGGTTTGACACAGCCGCGGGAGGAAGTTTATTGGCAAAGAAGAATGTCACTTAATGTAACGAGATGTTTGAGAGCTTTGCTCAATTGTAACATCCTAAAATTTCAAATAATAATATTTTATTTTTAATTGTCATGACGGAAATGTTTACTTGAGTTATTGTGAGAATAATAAATAATAAAGAAAGAGAGATAAGTAGGCTAAATAGATGGAGTTAATTATGGACTAAAAAGGAAAGATGGGCCTTAGCTCCATGGGCTTAAGGGAGTATAAATACCCCTTAAACCCTAAATCTTTCCATTTCTATCCATAATATCCATCTTATTCTCCCTACACACTCAAAACACACACAAACCCTTCCTATTTACGGCCGGGAGAGAAGGAGAGAGATCCAAGACCAAATCCAAGCCGAATACAAATAGATATTGATGACACAAGATAGATACAAGATAAAGGTTGATAAAAAAGTCAAGCCGTGGCCTATTAGCCGTATAAAGGTATGTTCTTGACCTTAAAGATTTTGTGTTTATGAACGGTTAGCCATGAAACTTAACCCTAGAGTAGATCGGGCCTAGATGTTCCATAAAAATGCAAACTTGATGATTAAAATGAACCTTATAGACTTATGGTAGTATACAGCTCATAGATAAACCCTAGATCTAGCCTATAACATTTTAACTCTATAAAGGTTTAAGCTTTATGCATAAAACGGGATAGATCTTGAAGCCGTGATAGTAATGGGTGCAATCGGTATGATGATGATGATAAAGGATTAAAGATCCATGATTTGAACCTTAGTACAAGTAAACTGGGCAAAATATAAACATAATATAGAAAATTAGCTGAGTTGGGTGTTTTCGGCCAAATTTGAGAATCCTTGGTCAAACCAAAGGGTTCTCGGTCAAACATGCAGTCACCATGTGTTCTCGGTCAGAGTTCTCGGTGGCCATGTGTTCTCGGTCAGGGTTCTCAGCCGAAAACACGAGTTCTCGGCCAAGTATGATATCTCGGTCAACATACGAGTTCTCGGTCAAACCATATGGGTTCTCCGTCACGAGTTCTCTGAGGGTTCCCAGTCTTGAGTTCTCGGCCACAGTTCTGTTGGGCCTTGGGCCTGAACCCAAATTGGGCCAGATGATGGATATTTGGACCTGATTTAAATAAGCCCAGCTTAGAAAATAATTTAGAATCCTAATGGAAAATGTGTTAAGACAACTAATGAAAATAAATTTTTTCCAAGCTGATATGGCAGCTTAACCCCAGCCAGGGGCTCTGCCCCTTGGACCCCGCTAGGGGCTGCCGCCCCTAGAACCCCGCTGCCAGGGGCGCTGCCCCGGACCCCCATTCGTTAAGGGTTATAATTAGACTAGAAGCGCGAGATGAGTAGTGATAGTTAATTAATGCATGTACATATTATACAGTTAGCTGTGCACAGCTCAAGAAAGGGATTACCATAAACGGTGAACGTAACCGACTTCAGGTGAGTTTCTAGCCCCACTTCCTTGTTATGTTTTCGGGGCTGTGTGCATACTCGATGTGATAGTTAATACACTTACCTTAAGTGGTAAGTGTATGCCTTGTATGATTTATGAATAATGATTGCTTGACGGTGTGTGAACGATCTTCGGATATTGCATGTACCGTCAGGTGGTAGTTAGAGATATGGTTGATATGTATAAGGTAAGATAAGATGTATGTATGAGTATATATGATGTATGCATAATGTATGTATGATATGTTGATGGTACGTGAACGCTCTTCGGAGATTGCACGTATTGCCAAGGAAAGTATGTAAGATCAGGTATGGAAGAGTTGCACGAAACAAAGGGACTAGACCCTAATAATATCTGTGATGGTAGGGACAAGACCCTAACAATATCTGTGATGATAGGGACCAGACTCTAATAATATCTGTGATGTCGGGGACCAGACCCTTTATAATATCTGTGATGTTAGGGACCAGACCCTTATAATATCTGTGAGGTTATAGGGTGGAAGGCTCTTTAAATAGGATGGACAGTTATATATGATGAGTAAGTATGATTAATGTACACCCCTTCGGGAACGTGTGCAAGTATGAGAACAGATTGTATGTTGTATGATTAACTAGAACTCACTCAGCGTAGCTTACTTTTAGTATGCACGCAGGCAAATAGGTTGAGGTAGTTCGCATGATTGAAGACACATGGCATGGAATCGAAGATTCTGGCATCTCGAAGAAATGTTGTGATGTTTTAAAAGTCTATGTTTTGTTTTAAATGACTATGAATGTTTTATAAGACAAGATTTGAAGGTTATGTAAGATATTATGGTTGAAGTTTTATATTCCGCGTAATGTTTTAATTAACTCTGATATTTGGAACCGCATTTATGAGTAAATCAAACACCAAAGTAGGGCTACCGGTAACGGGGCCTTACATCAATCCGATTATGCCAAAGAGCCACATCGCGGGGATTCCACTCCCGTCACTAGTACATCGTCGCTCGCTCGAGGTGTACACCAGGTTAATCTGGATACTAGTGTGGCTGCTGCTTTGGAATCACTAACTAGAGAGGTTAAGGAGCTGAAGGCCAAGGTGGACAGGTGTGAGTTTTGTAGGGGTGGACATGGCACCTTGGAGTTCCCGGTGATGAATCAACAGGTAGACTTTGTTGCTGGTCAGAACAGGTTCCCCAACACATATAACAACACCAGTCAGAATTGGAACACTTACAAGAACCCGAATCAGAATAATGCTAATTGGTGTCCGTCGGGTGCACCACCCGGATTTCAAAATTCTTATGCTCCAGGACAAGGTCAGTATTTTAATAATAATAACACCGATGGTACTAATGTTCAAAATAATTTGCATGATTCGAGTGGTGAAATTGGGCGTTCGGAAGAGATGATGAAGCAAATCTTGGAGAGAGATCAATTTACACAGAAAAAGTTTGCCGAGCACGATTTTCTCTTCAAGATCAACAATCTTCTATTCTCGATATTCAAAGAACTGTTGGTGATATTGCTCGTCGTTTAGAAGAAATGCCCCCAGGTCAGTTTTCGGGTATTCCTCAAAGTAATCTGGCTGCTAAATTGAAAGCCATCTCCACTCGTAGTGGTGGGGTTTTCGGTCCGGAGGGAGTTAGTAGAGAAATTGAGAAAGATGGGAGGACGAGTTGTTGGATGAGGAGATAGAGATGGAGGCTCCGGGTAAATCACAAGGTACAACACCAATTATAGAGCCGCAAGTTGAGAAAAACACTGAGAAGAAGCCGTTTGGAGTTCGGCCACTATCACACATCATTAACCCTGCTTATGTTCCTTATCCTGCCCGTCTGAAGAATCAAAGGTACACAAAAGATTACGGGCATTTTCTCAATATATTTAGCCAGTTGAATGTCAACCTCCCATTCGTCGAGGTTCTCCAGCATATGCCTAAATATGTCAAATTTTTGAAAGACCTTCTTAAAAGAAAGGATAAGTTGGAGGAGCTTTCGACTGTACCGCTTAATGGAGAGTGTTCTACAGTAGTTCTCAATAAAGTACCGGAGAAATTACCCGACCCTAGTGTTTTTACCATTCCATGTCTTTTCGGGAGTGATACGACGTGTCAAGCATTGGCTGATTTTGGAGCTAGCATAAACCTCATGCCATATTCTTTGTATGAGAAGTTAGAACTAGGAGAGCTCACCCCTACTCGTAAGACGTTGTCTTTAGCCGATCGTTCCATTTAGTATCCGAGGGGTGTCGTGGAGAATTTGCTTGTTAAGGTTGATAATTTGGTTTTCCCCGCTGATTTTGTTGTTTTGGATAAGGAGGCTGACGAAAGAGTTCCTATCATTTTGGGTCATCCATTCTTACGTACTGCTAGGGCGGTTATTGATCTGTTTGAAGGTAAGATAACTTTTAGAGCCGGTGATGATAGTGCAACTTATTTGGCGAAGTCCATGAGACATCCGAGTGTTCAAGACGGTCTCATTGATCCATGTCATCCAGTTTACTCGATTGAATCATTTATCTCGGGCATGGATCCACATCTTGACAATTCCCGTTCGGTGAGTATTAGTGTGAAAAAGGAGCAAGAAGTTTCGAGTTCTCGAGTAATGGTAAAGGGTGTTAGATAATGTGGTGGTGGTAAGCGAAAGTTTGAGAAGGTTCGTGGAGTTCGAAAGAAGAATACAAAGGTTGATGAATGGTCGGATCGTGATTCGGAATCTATGAGGGCATCGGAGTTCTACTGAGGTGGAGGAAGCTCCACTCGGTCCGCCACGTGATTCGCATAACATGAGCTCTTGAGTGAAAACTCAAGTATAGAGTTTGTAGACTTTACTTTATTTTATTTTCATTGAGTCACTAATAATAGTTTTTGTGGTTTTTGTTTGCGTCGTCGACTCGTTTTCAAGGAATCATCACCATCATGGAGAGAGGAATTTACGAGAATTCAAGAGGTGCCAGGTAAGTTTTACACGTCAAAATAACATAAAATGGGCATAGGAAAGAGTTGGTAATTTTCTAAAATTTTTTCTAAGACAAAAAGAGGCACAAATCACTTAAAACTTTCTGTTAAAACACCCCGTCGCGCGCGCGACTGGGGTATTCTTTGGCAGTCGCGGACGCTGAGAGCAAACAGAAAAAAATACCAACAGCATGCCCGTGGTGTCGCGCAACCGGAAGGGACCTAGGCCTTCGCGCGCCGCGGCTTGCTTTGCCAGCCCATATCCGAAATTTTTATTTTTTTCACCATTTTACACCAATTTTTCACCAATTCCATGTTTTATCATTCGGGTGTGATTCCTTGTTTTCAGTTTTGTATTTTGAGCCATATTTTAAAGTTTAGTTTTCCGAGTCTTATATAAGTTATCGAGTCGCTAACGTAATTTTTGTAGTTTGTCTTTGTTTTGTGTTTTTGAGTTTAGCTAGTTTAAAGATTGAATGAGCTAGAGAGAGGATCCCCAAGGAAGAGTATATTGAAAAAGACAAGTGTGGGGATGGAGTAGCAGTGGAGCCGTATACTTTATGTTTATTTATTTGCTTCTAATTATTCATGTTTTATATATTTGTGGGTTAATGTGAAACTGTAACACCCCGTAACCGCAGCGGAAACGTAAACGGGATGCAACAGACACCTCTGATATCAACCACATTGTTTATAAAGAAAACTGAATGCATTAATATACTTCAAATTACATTATCTTGTATTCCATTACCGTCTAGGTGATACACACATCACACACTACGATACATAATTCTATTTATTATAATGTATCCTAACATCCCGCACGCAAATCTTACACACATCAAGCACTTAGCACATAAGCAATCACTTCATCTTAGTTGTACCTGAAAAGCATGTGAGAAAACGGGTCAACTACGAATAGTTGGTGAGTTTCACAATTTTAGTAAACCATGATAAATCCATATCATAATATAATATTATCTATGTAATTATGCTGAGCCTACAAGTGAAACCTCTGTTAACCCAGAACACTTCCAATAACCTCTGGGGACACTGTTAACCCAGAACACTTCCAATAACCTCTGGGGACACTGTTAACCCAGAACACTTCCAATAACCTCTGGGGACACTGTTAACCCATAACACTTCCAATGACATCTGGGGACACTGTTAACCCAGAACACTGTTGCGGGACCTTACAATATTAACAACTCAGACAATTACCATCTTAGTACATTTCCGTACGATTCCCGTACAATAAACAATATATATAAATCCACGCAAATCCATGCGTTCAGTAAAATCCACGCAAATCCATGCGTTCAGTATGTACTTAAATATTTCAGTAGTAACATGCTTCCGCCTCGGGAAAACATTTAAAACAACTCAGTAAAAAGGGGCTCGTGAAACTCACCGTAGCACATGCAAGCAGGTAACAACAATCATTATCAGTTAACATGTCCAATCTGTAATATGATCCCTACGATCGTTATTATACAATTATTGTTTATATAATCTTTAACCTTATCAATCGGTACATCTGGGGACACTGTTAACCCAGTACTGTACCTGTTCCGGGGGCAATGTTAACCCAGAAACACTTCTCCGGACTCAGATTGTGATGTCGTTTAGAGTTCCATAGTCACAATTACTATTAGTCGTTTTTCTCGTTTTGCGTGCCTAGCACGGTTATTCGTTTTTATGTTTCAAAAATGAGTTTGGTCACACACGACCCGAAAATAGTCGTTGACTGATAGTTTAAGTAAAGTTGTGAAATTTGAGCTCGGTTTAGACGCCGCGTTTGGCCGCGGGACCCGTTTCCGTCTTTAGCGTACCGGAAACTGTTAAAATAGGTTAAAATTACTCAAATCATCCGAATTATTTTCGGATGATTTATTTTTACTTGTTTAACTCATTTATATGAAAATAGTTCATTTCTAGGGTTTTTATACACCAGTCAGCTCGCTTAAGCGAACTTCACCGGTTTACGCGTTTTAACTTTAAAAGTTTGATAATTAGCACAAATAATTATCCGTTTACTCTCGGATCTTGAAATTTTGCACAAATCACCTTTTAACAGCGGGGAATTTTATAAAAATATTTTCAGAATTAATTTCTATATTTAAAATTTATTTATCTATTTTTAAACACCATTTAAACACTAAATATGTCGTAAATACCAAACGATCTTAGAAAAATCTCAAATTTTTCCTGGATGTCACCTTCCATCCACATAGTCCCCTGTAATATTTCCAGAACCAAAATCTTCTTTTACATGCCCTTTTTACTAAAACCGAGCTAGAAATCCCTAGAACTCGTTTAACCGAAAAGCCTACTTAGACTTCTCCAACGGACCTCAAATTTTGTGTGTGACTTATAAATGATATGAAAAGCTTATCTGCAATTTTCCAGAATTTTTCATGATATTTAACTATTTTTCACCATTTTTGGCCAAACCCGAGCATTAAATTCACCAAATATTCATCCTTTATCCAAAAATTACCAAACATTTACAGAACTCATATTTTCATGTGTTTAACACCTCTGTAAAATTTCATGACCTAACTCTAAAGCATCAACAATCTGTCCAAATTTCCCAAAACCGAACATAACCGAATATACCTTTCGTTTTCCGCCAATACAAACTACAAACTCGTCTTTCCGCCTTATCTACCACTAAATACAGAACCTACAACCAACATATCATAATACCAAGCAAGTTACACTCACGATCAAGCCTTTTACACTATAGTTTCGGTTATGATATCAAAACAAAGATTTAACCGTAAAAATTGGTTTTTGACTCGTTTAACTCCTTTCTTGGACCAAGATCCCTTGTATAACTTGTATACATCACTTGATCATGCAAGAATCGGTTTCGTCTCGGGTTTTCACCCATTTTTCACTTGAAACCTCATTTCCTTGCAAATAACTCGAAAAAGGAAGATGAAAATGATTATGACTCGATCTTTACCTCGTTGTTCTTGCTAGAAAACTCGGGTTTTAGTTTGTGAACTTGAGAGAAAGGATGAAGATGGATGATTGAGTTATGAAAAAATAAAATAAAAAGGAATGGGTATAACCCCAATTCCGATCGGCTCCCATGTGGGGGTGGGGTGGGACCCACAAGTTCATTTTTGGCCACTCATTTGGATATCCGCAATCCGAATAATGTTTTCGATAATCTGGTTCAGTTCGTTTCTCGGTTAAATGTTTAATTCGGCTTAAAACGAGGCTAAACGGTCGTTTTTCGGCTTAAAAATGAAATTTATATAAAACCGATTTAAAAACCTTATAAACATAAACCATGACATTTATTAACTTAAAACGTCATATTATTAGTTATTACGCATCTTTTTCGGCTTGATCGATCGTCTCTTGCTCGGTTTGGTATTAAAGGTTTCGTTTAACGTACCGACGTACTATTAAATCGAAATCCTTTTTCTGTGCTTTAATCCACTTATCTCGAAGCTTTAATACTTCGTAACATCACTAAATATCATATATCTCGTCTATAATTGAACCCTCGATTCATTCGGGTTTCAATAACTATCGATCGTTTGATCGCATATTCAATATGGTGAATTATATATTCACGTACAATTAATACAATGAACCATGTATTCTCGTATAATTACCATGGTAACTCATGTACCCGACATTACATATGACGTAACTAACGTCTACCGGTTAGGGTATACCTGGTTTCGTCGGAATCGTTACATTCTCCCCCCGTTAAGAAATTTCGTCCTCGAAATTTTACACGCCCATTATCTCCTTTCGAGAGAAAGGTGGGGTTTTTTTTTTTTTTTTTTTTTTTTTTTTTTTCCTTCAGAATTCACCCTCGCGTTACCAAGTATAATCTTGTCCTCGCTGTGAATTCCACTTAATCTTAATTAATAAAGCTTGTTATGTCCAAACTGTTTAGTTTTCCCGTCTACTATCTCTACGGAATTAGTTATGATATCAAGCATGTCTTATATGAGTACCTCTATTACTAGTACTTTTGTTGCCTCATCGCTTAGGCACTTTTCAATCCGTATACATGGCAAAATATCATGTATAGTACTTAGCCCCTGGAGTACTTTAATCGATAAACTAAATGACCAAACATGGAGATAGTTCTCATGGGATCCAATATATTAAGAAGCTATTTTCGGTTTTGCCAAACCTCATATCACCTCTCTCTAAGGTGATGCCTTAAAATGCCTTGTCACCTCTATTCAGTGACAATGGTTTCCTTTGAACGTTGGCATAAATCCTTTGCCAACCTTGCGCTACTTTCAACTTCTCTTAAACATTATAAATCCGACTGGTTGTTTCTCGAATCAATTCAAATCTTATGGCTTGATCGACGCCCATTTTCAATTTAACAAATTGGTGATAACTACTTCACCCATAGAAAGCTTCAAGCTCTCGATGCTCCTTTCCCCGCCTTCCAATAATGGATGTAGGATGACTATTTCGATCTGAGATAATTGAAAATGGTACTCCACGACGAGATACCATTTCACCATCACGAATTTTGGGCGAGAATTCATTGTGGTAGTCGTCATAGATTGGGATGAAATGCGAGGATTGGTTATTCGATCCGCGATTACCCAATTTACATCATGCCTTTGATATATCTTGGGAATTTGCGTCCCGAAATCCATTGTAATTTACTACCACTATCATTGGCGAATTTTCTGTCGTTGTGGCGTTCTCCAGGGTTTTCGGTGTGCAGTCTTATCTCTTGCATAACTTCAATATTCACCAACATACGTAACCATATCTTTCTCCAAACTCGGCCATTTATAAAATTCCTTTCAGATATTCGTATCATCAATAATCAAATCCGATCCCGGATGTATGGATTATTTCGATCTATGCGCTTCGTCAATGATTAATTCACGAAGGTCATGGAGGGTCGGGATCCAAACCCGATTTTTGAAGTAGAGAATTTAGTCCACGCGCTGTTCGAAATTCTCCTCATTGCCGTAAGATTCCTTCTTTTCCAATTGTTCCTCTTTCAACGCCTCACGTTGAGCGACTCGAATCAGGTTCGAAGGTTCGACTGGACTATCATCCCCAGCACTCCCACTCGCAATGGCTTAACCCGATCTTTCTTACTCAAGGCATCGGCTACGACGTTAGCCTTGCCAGGGTGATAATGGATGTCACAGTCATAATCGCTTAACAACTCGACCCATCTTCGTTGCCTCATATTCAGTTCATTCTGATCAAATATGTGCTGCAAACTTTTATGATCGGTGAAGATGGTGCACTTCGTTTCGTAGAGACAATGTCTCCACATTTTAAGTGCGTAGATAACCGCTCCCAGTTCTAAGTCGTGAGTAGTGTAATTTTACTCGTGTACTTTTAACTGTCGGGAAGCATAGGCTATAACCTTAATATACTGCGTCAACACGCATCCTAACCCTTTACGCGATGCGTCACAATACGCGACAAAACCATCGTCTCCATAGGGGAGACTTAAAATCGGCGCTTGGCACAATTTTAATGGTTTCTATCTTATTTGGATCTTTGTGAAATCTTTGTTGCTTTACAACATGACCAAGGGATTATGCCTTCTTTATTCAAAATCACATTTTGAAAACTTCACGTATAGCTCTTCTTGTTTTAACACTTCCACAATTTTCCTTAATCGTCGTTCGTGCTCTTCTTTACGTTGCGAATATATCAAAATATCATCAATGAATGCTATGACAAATTTGTCAAAGTAAGGTTTACAGACTCGATTCATGAGTTCCATGAATACTGCCTGCGCATTTGTTAACCCGAACGGCATGAATAAGAATTCATAATGGCCGTAACGAGTCCGCAACGCTGTTGATGCAACGTCCTCCTCTTGGATTTTTCATTTGGTGATAACTATATATAAGATCAATTTTTCTAAAGATAAATCGCCCTTTACAGTTGGTTAAACAGATCATTTACTTCGAATAAGTGAATACCTATTCTTGATCGTCACTTTATTCAATTCTCCCTAATCAACACATATCCTAACACTTTCGTCCTTCATTTCCCAATTAAAACTGGTGCATCCCATGGTGACTAACTAGGTCGTATAAAATCTTATCCAACAATTCTTGTAACTGATTGGATAATTCTTGCATCTCGGACGGTGCAAGTCGGTAGGGTGCTTTAGCAACAGGGCCAGCTTGAGACATTAAATCGATTCTGCATTCTACCTGTCGGTTTGGCGGTAATCCAGGTTGTTCTTCTGGGAAAACTTGTGGAAATTTGCGTACCACCGGGATATCTTCTATATGTTTTCTTTTAAATACTTTGGCAATCACGTTTGTTAAATACACCACGTCTTCTTGTCGTAAATATTATAACATCTCAAGATGAGATTTGAGTGGCAACATAATACCGTACACTTTTCTCTGTATTTAATCGCTTCATCGTCCGAAAGAGAGCTTCTAATCATCTTCTTTTCATATTTGATTTCTGCTTCATGTTGAGTTAGCCAATCCATGCTAACTATTACGTCAAAACTTCTTTGCTTTACTGGTCGTAGGTCAATAAGGAAAGGTTAATCGTTCAGAATAATAGGACAATTCCATACAATTTAGTTAACCATTAGGGATTTACCGTTAGCGATTCTACAGTATAGGGTTCTATAGTTTCACTAATCGGTATCTTTCCAAAGGGTAGGAGGTTAGCAGGAACTAACTTCTATCGACGACCGTAAGAATATCACCGAAGCCTATTGATTTAAAACTACAACGTACTTAATACCACTTTTGGATCATGACGTGCTTTATTTGAATTACTCACAAAAGCACGGCTCCTTGCTTGATCAGAGGTTGATGCTTGTCATGAGGTTCATCTTCCACGACACCTTGGTTCAACTTTGGGCAATCTCTCTTGAAACGTTCTGTACTGCGACATTCATAGCAAGTACAACTGTTTGGCATAATTTGATTTTTTTCGGATGGATTGTTATTGAAGTTGTTGGGTTCGGAGTGGTTGTACATGAATGGGTTGGGGTTGCCGGTTCACATGGCTTCAATTGGTTCTACAAATGGGGCATTACGTCCATCTTTACCACACCCGTGGCCTACTATCACTCGACATTCTTCTTCCTTTATCATTTCTCTTCTTTATTACTCGACGTCTCACCTAATGTCCTTCCAGTCCACTTCCCATAGAGTAAAATATATCAATGCTGGCTTGCGACACAACCCTTTCAAAGGTTGTATATTTTACAGGATTGACTATACTCTTTATCGATGGAGTTAGTCCCCAATATTGCGCTCACTTCGCTTAGTTTCAGGAGTAATTAGCCATGTTACCAGACATGACAATTCCTTCAAACGATTAGCGTTTTCTAAGTGATCTGCATACAACATTTCTATCTTCCATAGTTCAGTTTCCAATCTCTGAACTTAATTACTCGAATAAAAGCGCTCTAGCACAAGAATTTTAAATTCCGACCACATCATCTGAGCAAAAATTTTCTATCTATTATTTTGTACCATCGTGTTCCATCACGATACAACATAATCTACCAACATATCTGTAGCATACTTCACTACACAATGTTCTAGACTCTTACCAATATCCTTAACCATTTCGATATTTTCTATCCACTCGCTAATCTATTCCTCCCTTTACCATCAGCAAACTATTAATAATCCCCTTAACACAACCGATAAACATATCCTTCATACCGGATCTAATTCATTACGACTACTATTCATGTTTAGTATATAACTAATACTTGTAGTCATAATAGCATTCGGTGGGACATTATCACTCTTAGTAATACCACTAAGAATTGAAATATTCATAATCATGTGATTGCTCGCTCTATAATTCTGCGATCACATTTGCATCAACACTAGCAGTGATCTGTGATACTACATTCGGTATCATCATCTGCTATCTTTGAGCAATCAACTGAATCATATCAATCTCCATCATTGGAGTTACTCTTTTTATGTCATTCTGCCGTACTCATCCCGTACGCAGTAATCAATACTAATCTCACCGTATAACTCGTTACCAGTTCAATCATAACAGCAGGTACACATACACACCAAATATTATCATACATATTACACATACCAGTATCTAGTATATATGTCCCACAAGTATAATAACATATGGACTTAGCCTGACGTCGGTTAACTTTTAAATATGCTTCATAACCCTTGTCACCAACTGACATAGAGATCTTCTCAACAAAGACCAATGTTTAATATGCTTGATTTCAATATCCTTCTGCATGTCAGCATAACCGATACATGCTCACCGTGAGCACCAAACGATTACATACCACGGAGTTATAATATCCGTGTTTATTCGTATATTCGGCATACACAGTATACCTCCTACGAACGAACAACCAACTATACTATAATGATTCCAACACTTCTTTGTGTATAGGTAATCATTCTATTCGAGCATACATGGGTGTAAACATCTAACGGATGTAAGGATAACATAGGGAGTTGTCAGGTTCAAGGTAATTGCGCAACATGGGTTGCCTTCAAATATTATTAATTACTATTATGGGAAACTCTACACTTGCTCAGTCAATGTCCTCAGGCGTTCTAGGTTTGCTAAAATCGGTAATTCTCGATCTGAAGTTGGTCTGTCTCATATGTTTGTGAGTGAGCAATACATATATATATATTTCAATATATTATTTTATTTTATTTTATTTATTTACTCCTTTACCTTAATGGAATAAGAATGGGTTCAGGTACAGGTCCATCCGTACGTGAGGGTCGGCAGTGCGGGTGGACACAGGGGTTATTAGGATATACGGTGCCGGTATTGGTAAGGTAAGGGATTTATCAATTTTTTTGGTTGGGAGTGACGGTTACTAGATATTTCTGGTTAATGTCAAACGGGAGATTTAACTTGGTACTATCATAACTACGGCTCGATAAGTCAGACTTATCATCAACCGATGCTCTAGAAATTTCAGCATCCTCGGTACTTTTATTATTTCATCCCCCGGTTCCTTATCCGGGTCCTATTTCTCAATACTTGTACCCACAAGATACGCACACATATATATATATATACACATTAGCACGCATAAATAATATTATATACTTTACACATATGTTGCCATTTTTACCTATTAATGTACCCAGTGACTTCCCCTGAATTACCTCGTGCAGACAAGTCTGTTATTATGTTCCGGACCATAATAACTCACTTGTCCA
The DNA here is from genome assembly GCF_021521415.1 of Bidens hawaiensis. Classification (NCBI taxonomy): domain Eukaryota; kingdom Viridiplantae; phylum Streptophyta; class Magnoliopsida; order Asterales; family Asteraceae; genus Bidens; species Bidens hawaiensis. The sequence continues at coordinate 62,140 of NW_027497514.1, read as the reverse complement.
TTCAAGTTCATCCAGATCCCGTCACTATATATTATTAGTTGATATTCAGATCCTATAATACTTGAGCTACTGGTTATATTTTAGGTATCTTTTAAAGACATCCTAAATCTTTATAACCAATGGCTCTGATACCAACTTCTGTAACACCCCGTAACCGCAGCGGAAACGTAAACGGGATGCAACAGACACCTCTGATATCAACCACATTGTTTATAAAGAAAACTGAATGCATTAATATACTTCAAATTACATTATCTTGTATTCCATTACCGTCTAGGTGAGACACACATCACACACTACGATACATAATTCTATTTATTATAATGTATCCTAACATCCCGCACGCAAATCTTACACACATCAAGCACTTAGCACATAAGCAATCACTTCATCTTAGTTGTACCTGAAAAGCATGTGAGAAAACGGGTCAACTACGAATAGTTGGTGAGTTTCACAATTTTAGTAAACCATGATAAATCCATATCATAATATAATATTATCTATGTAATTATGCTGAGCCCACAAGTGAAACCTCTGTTAACCCAGAACACTTCCAATAACCTCTGGGGACACTGTTAACCCAGAACACTTCCAATAACCTCTGGGGACACTGTTAACCCAGAACACTTCCAATAACCTCTGGGGACACTGTTAACCCAGAACACTTCCAATGACATCTGGGGACACTGTTAACCCAGAACACTGTTGCGGGATCTTACAATATTAACAACTCAGACAATTACCATCTTAGTACATTTCCGTACGAATCCCGTACAATAAACAATATATATAAATCCACGCAAATCCATGCGTTCAGTAAAATCCACACAAATCCATGCGTTCAGTAAAATCCACGCAAATCCATGCGTTCAGTATGTACTTAAATATTTCAGTAGTAACATGCTTCCGCCCCGGGAAAACATTTAAAACAACTCAGTAAAAAGGGGCTCGTGAAACTCACCTTAGCACATGCAAGCAGGTAACAACAATCATTATCAGTTAACACGTCCAATCTGTAATATGATCCCTACGATCGTTATTATACAATTATTGTTTATATAATCTTTAACCTTATCAATCGGTACATCTGGGGACACTGTTAACCCAGTACTGTACCTGTTCCGGGGGCAATGTAAACCCAGAAACACTTCTCCGGACTCAGATTGTGATGTCGTTTAGAGTTCCATGGTCACAATTACTATTAGTCGTTTTTCTCGTTTTGCGTGCCTAGCACGGTTATTCGTTTTTATGTTTCAAAAATGAGTTTGGTCACACACGACCCGAAAATAGTCGTTGACTGATAGTTTAAGTAAAGTTGTGAAATTTGAGCTCGGTTTAGACGCCGCGTTTGGCCGCGGGACCCGTTTCCGTATTTAGCGTACCGGAAACTGTTAAAATAGGTTAAAATTACTCAAATCATCCGAATTATTTTTGGATGATTTATTTTTACTTGTTTAACTCATTTATATGAAAATAGTTCATTTTTAGGGTTTTTATACACCAGTCAGCTCGCTTAAGCGAACTTCACCGGTTTACGCGTTTTAACTTTAAAAGTTTGATAATTAGCACAAATAATTATCCGTTTACTCTCGGATCTTGAAATTTTGCACAAATCACCTTTTAACAGTGGGGAATTTTATAAAAATATTTTCAGAATTAATTTCTATATTTAAAATTTATTTATCTATTTTTAAACACCATTTAAACACTAAATATGTCGTAAATACCAAACGATCTTAGAAAAATCCCAAATTTTTCCTGGATGTCACCTGCCATCCACATAGTCCCCTGTAATATTTCCAGAACCAAAATCTTCTTTTACATGCCCTTTTTACTAAAACCGAGCTATAAATCCCTAGAACTCGTTTAACCGAAAAGCCTACTTAGACTTCTCCAACGGACCTCAAATTTTGTGTGTGACTTATAAATGATATGAAAAGCTTATCTGCAATTTTCCAGAATTTTTCATGATATTTAACTATTTTTCACCATTTTTGGCCAAAACCAAGCATTAAATTCACCAAATATTCATCCTTTATCCAAAAATTACCAAAAAATCACAGAACTCATATTTTCATGTGTTTAACACCTCTATAAAATTTCATGACCTAACTCTAAAGAATCAACAATCTGTCCAAATTTCCCAAAACCGAACATAACCGAATATACCTTTCGTTTTCCGCCACTACAAGCTACAAACTCGTCTTTCCGCCTTATCTACCACTAAATACAGAACCTACAACCAACATATCACAATACCAAGCAAGTTACACTCACGATCAAGCCTTTTACACTATAGTTTCGGTTATGATATCAAAACAAAGATTTAACCGTAAAAATTGGTTTTTGACTCGTTTAACTCCTTTCTTGGACCAAGATCCCTTGTATAACTTGTATACATCACTTGATCATGCAAGAATCGGTTTCGTCTCGGGTTTTCACCCATTTTTCACTTGAAACCTCATTTCCTTGCAAATAACTCGAAAAAGGAAGATGAAAATGATTATGACTCGATCTTTACCTCGTTGTTCTTGCTAGAAAACTCGGGTTTTAGTTTGTGAACTTGAGAGAAACGATGAAGATGGATGATTGAGTTATGAAAAAATAAAATAAAAAGGAATGGGTATAACCCCAATTCCGATCGGCTCCCATGTGGGGGTGGGGTGGGACCCACAAGTTCATTTTTGGCCACTCATTTGGATATCCGCAATCCGGATAATGTTTTTGATAATCTGGTTCAGTTCGTTTCTCGGTTAAACGTTTAATTCGGCTTAAAACGAGGCTAAACGGTCGTTTTTAAGCTTAAAAATGAAATTTATATAAAACCGATTTAAAAACCTTATAAACATAAACCATGACATTTATTAACTTAAAACGTCATATTATTAGTTATTACGCATCTTTTTCGGCTTGATCGATCGTCTCTTGCTCGGTTTGGTATTAAAGGTTTCGTTTAACGTACCGACGTACTATTAAATCGAAATCCTTTTTCTGTGCTTTAATCCACTTATCCCGAAGCTTTAATACTTCGTAACATCACTAAATATCATATATCTCATCTATAATTGAACCCTCGATTCATTCGGGTTTCAATAACTATCGATCGTTTGATCGCATATTCAATACGATGAATTATATATTCACGTACAATTAATACAATGAACCATGTATTCTCGTATAATTACCATGGTAACTCATGTACCCGACATTACATATGACGTAACTAACGTCTACCGGTTAGGGTATACCTGGTTTCGTCGAAATCGTTACAGAAACACTTTAATTGCTTAATATCTATCACTTTGATAAGATACATTTTTAGACATGTTTGTTTGGTTTTGCCGCTTATGTTCGTGTGAGAGAGAAGGAGTTACCATTTGCTTAGCACGTTCATAGTTGGAGGGCATTCATGGAAGAAGACTTTGACATCATGTTTCATGCGCATATTACCAGCTAAGTCTTTTCCATTATCTAGCTTGTTAACTTTTTATTTTAGCTTTTTTTTTTTAATTTTTAGTTTTTAGTTTTTTGTAGTCCGACTTTATTTTAATTTTTATTTTTATTTTGAGTCGTCCTTATCCTTGCATTGAGGACAATGCAAAATTTAAGTGTGGGGATAGGATATTTGAGTCGTAGTTTAAATTGAGTTTTATAAAAAAAAATTGAGAAAATATACAAAAAAATAAAAAATAAAAAAATTGTTTTAAAAATGTCCCTTGAATATAGTTTTTTGCGTTAAAGTGGGAGATGATGATATTTGTCGGAAATTGGTTTTTCAAACTATTAATAATATGAGATAAATAAAAGAAAGCGCACTTAACTTGGGATGTATCGGTAGGCTCAGCCTTGCAAATGAAAGGGCAATTTGATAAAATGGGTCGGAAATCTCTTGTGGGTAAAGCGTTTTGTCCGTAGAAAATAAGTAATGAAAGGTCGGGCCATACTCAAGCCTCAATTCTTGGTATGAAAAGTGAAAATATTATGAAGTTTATAAAGTTTTAAAAAGTTGAATACGCTATCATATGATGCTTGGGTAGGTTTAACGTTAGAGTATGTCGTGTAGCCGTGATATAAATCTTAAACTACTAGCTTTAGTGTTTTACACATCATTGGCGCATGGTTTTATAACCTTAAATCTTGTATTGATGGGATGCCCCGGGTCCGGAGACCATGGGTCTATATGCCGACTATTCATCTGGGTATTCACAATTCGAAATGGGGTTGTGAATATTTAAAATAAAGCTAAAAAAAGAGCAAACCCGCAGATTTCTGCCACATAAGTCTTTAAACATGATCACAAAAAGTACAAAAGTACAAATGCATTACAGACTTGATCATCCACGCTGTTAGCCATGCGGGGTCCCCTTGCTCACGTCTCATTGCCATTAAGAAACGGACCACAAGGGACACGCCACATGTAAGCCCTACAGATGAAATTTTGCATACTCACCTATGGTAATGGTTCGGTGTATTTCTTGATAACGGGGGTATGTCATGTTGTGGGGAACACTAGCTATAAATTAATTGAACCTTAATCGTATCTAATGGCTGCTTGGTAGACTTTTATGCTTAAGCTTAGGTGGATAAACAATACCCTTGATCGTCTTAACTATTCGTGAAAAAATAGAGCAACAAAAAGTTCTAAATCTGCTAATTTTGAGGTTTAAGTCAAGTTGGGGTGGTCTGGTCCGGTAAAAGCTGAAAATAAGAGGGTCTTAATTGTGTAAACCACTTAGTACTATTATTGTCGGATCATATTTGTCCCGGTAAAGATTAAGGCGTGGGTTTAAGTTGACAACAATATCGGTGATCGCAATTTTTGCGTTTTTCTAAGCTTTAAAAATTAACCTATATGTTTGTAAGACTGTAATTTTCCGATTCTGATCCAACTGCATCAGACTTTTTCAGGGACGAAAAAAGAGTAAGTGTGGGGATATTTGATATACATCTATTTATACATCACGAATCCCGTGTAAGGTTTTGTTTCTATAATATTTTGAGTTCGGTTTAGTTCGTGTTTCGTTTAACTTTTTTTATTTAAGGTTTTGAGTCAAGTATTTTATAGTTATCGTGTTTTATATCGTTTTGTGTCTTGAACGTAAAATCTAATTCTTTCTATCATCTCATAAGACGTTTAAGTTCGTTTTGCTCGTTAATGATTACATGATTATTCCACTTAGTGTTTTTATTTGTTTGCATGTAGATGGTGGTTTGAAAGTCAAGAAAAAGAAGGTCTAGAAGGTTCTAAGCGTTACTTGGAGTTCAAGAAAGATATCTAGCGAGTTTAAGTAACAAATAACAAGAAAAATTACGTAGCCCCTCCAAAAGCAAGCCGCGCCGTGCGACCGGTGAGGCCAAGGCCCGTCGCGCGGCGCCTATAGAGTTTGCTCTGCGCGTTTTGCAAGTTTTAAGGCCCAGCTCGTCGTATATATATATGATTATAAACCTAAACTAAGGGAGACTTATTGGTAGCCGATTTTGTGAGAGAAACAAAGGGTTTGAAGGAGTTTTGAAGCTAGGAATCAAGGAGGATCAAGAAGGCTTTCAAGGAGGTGTTCAAGGATCGATTAACAAGGGTTTTATCGCTCTAACTTTGATTCCTTGTTCATTATCATGTCTTTCCTCTTTGTTTCTAAGACTTGCTTAGGATTGTTTTTAATAATGAGTCTAGGCTAGACTTCATGTCTACCTAGGTTTGATGAACATGTTTTTGACTTGATTCTTGCTTTGGACTAATGTTTTGATTATGGTTTTGTTTTATTAATAGGAAAAGACTTGATTTTTCTTTCATGATTCATATGCGTGTTTATTATCTTGGTTGATTATTAATTATTGTTTCACATGGATCTTGTTTTCTATTGATTGTGTTCTTTAGATATTAGGGTTCATGTTTAATCATTACTTGATGTTTTGATTATTGTGGTTGAATAGGCCTATTATATCATAGAAGCTTGTTAATCGTTGATTAGGATTTTAAATGTTTTGCTAAATTCCAATAGCTGTAAGGCGAGGAGTTGTTCATGTGTCTTGGTCAATCGCATGCTAGGATAGTTTAGTGACAATATTCTTGCTTATTGTGTTGATCCTTGTTCATGATGTCGTGTTAAGCTTATCAAGTTATCTAGAGTTTATTGTTTCGTACGATTGCTTGCTTTAGATACTATTAATTAACCCCATTTGATAACTGTGAGGAAGTCAAAATAACTAATTGCTTAATAATCTAATATTCATTCTTTAGGATTTTACTTAATGCAATTGAGGGTCCTTTAGGGTTTGTTAGATGAATACATTTAGAAATCAGTTTCCATATCATGTTATTTGTCCATTGCTTGATGCATGGGATTCTTACCTAGGTAGATTCCTTCTCTGATTGCTTTCAATCTTGTGATTTATCTGCTTGTTTTCTCGTTTACTTGTTTATTTAATTTCTTAGTTTAATCTTAGTTTAAAACCCCCCCTTTAATCATTAATAATAAATAGTTGTGTTGTAAGTCGAGTCTAATTAGCTAATTAACGTAATTTATAGAGTCCTGTGGGTTCGATATTCCGGACATACTTAGCTTTAGTAAAATTGACCGGTTCACTTGCTGGTGTTTTGTGTAGTTGAGTCTTAAGTCTAGTTTTTATTACTTGTTTAGTTTAGTTAATATTTAATTGAGCGTTTCTAGCACATCAGTTGCATAACCTAATAATATCTGTGAAGGTTAAAGGGTTGCAGACCCTAATAATATCGGCGAAGGTTACAGGGTTGCAGACCCTAATAATATCTGTGATGGTTAAAGGGTCGCAGACCCTAATAATATACGCTAAGGTTTCATGGTTGTAGACCCTAATAATATATGCGAAGGTTATAGGACGAAATGATCTTTAAAATGTAGAGATAATTACGTATGTACAAGTAAGCTAAAACAAGAAAGAATAAAAGTATGAAAGAAAGAAAGAAATTATGTATGCATGTGTGAAAGAAAGGTAGATAGGTTAAGTATGTAATATGTATCCTCAAATATGTATATATGTAAGTGTGTGAATGTATTGTATGTTGCCTGATTAACAAGAACTCACTTAACGTAGCTGACTTTTAGTATGCACGCAGGTAAATAGGTTAAAAGGGCTAGCGTGAGTATGGCACATGGCATGGATTGAATGGTTGGCATCTAAAGATGGAAGACATGATGTTTTACTTTATGTTTTATGTTGAGACAATATGATGTTTTAAGACAAGTATTCTATGGTATGTAAGAAATGGTTCTCTTATTATTCTGCGAAAAGTGTTAATTAACTCTGATATTTAAAACTGTGTTTATGAGTAAATCCAACGCCAAAGTAGGGCACCGGGATCGGGGCCTTACAGCAATGACTGATGAGTTTCCTATTTCATCAGTGAAATCTTTTGATTTTGAAGCAGATGAAGGGTGGTTAATGAATATTGGATGAAAGCTCATGTTGATGATGATTGGTTTATGCTTGCAGATGAGATATCCAATACCTCCTCATCAATGAATGTTCACGAAGATCCAAATGAAATGGATATTATCATGCCTACCCAGGTGATTCTTCCTGATAATCTTTATGAATCTTATAATTATATGCCAACGTCGCCTGAGGTATCTTCTAAACCATCTGATTCATTTGTTTGTGAAACTTGTACTGAGAATTCATCACAACCTGAGGAGATTCGTAACCATAATAAAACTCTGGTTATTGATCTTGCTATAATTTGAGATAATTATTGTCGGTCCCGAATTGATCACTCAAACTCATAATAAAAGTCACAACCCACACAATGATGTGTCGACAAGAAGGCTAATGTCACACCGCGACCAAAGGCGGCGGAACATGCCGGGGTGCAACGTGATTAGACAAATACACAAGACACTATTTAAAGTGACAATTTTAATCAACTCATTTATTTCATAAATCAATAATCAACACATCTCGTTCACACAAACAATTTGAATACAAGTAACAATTATATTGTTCCTTTTACTAATACCCTAATGGTCTTGGTAACGTTTTTCGTCAAGTCCCCGAGTCAACAAAAGTCAAACCTGTAACATTTCATAAAATAAAGTTTGTCAACACAAAGGTTGGTGAGCAATTCATAAGTTTGAGCATATAAGTATATAGTAATAAAATAAAGCCACAAAACTTGTATACAAAACAATAAATAAAAGCAACAACTTAGATAAAATAGTTATCGCTAAACAAGTTAGCGACACCTAGCTATAAGGGGATGCCAAATAGTCTAGGATTTTATTGACCATTTCTAAACACATTAGCACCACCTAGCTACAAGGGGTTGCCAAGTAGTCTAGGATTTTATAGTTATCGTTAATTGTGTTAAGTATAAAAATATTACCGAAACCGGTCTAGGATGAGACCGAACCCGTGACCTCTAGTTCAACAACTTATGTACAAACCAACTGAACCAAAATAACAATTGTTAATTTAAACCCATAAGAAAATAACATATCCATTTCCCGGGTGTTCATCTTTTCCCCAAATCAAAATAACTCTATACCCAATCCAACCCGTTTCAAATTATATAACCAACAATAAAACCGATTATTAACGGTTTAAATCTGACAATCTCTATACGAAAACTAACAATACCAAAACCCAAATTATATATACCTATTATATGAGTATATGCTCGTGACTCTACACCTTGAAGAACCCGAGCTGAAACTGCCGGAGACGAAGAAACAGAAGTCGCCGAGGCCGATTCCAGCCACCTGAGGTGCGCCGGAAAATGAAGGCTGGGAGAAAGAGAAGAGAGACGGAGTAAGAGAGAGAGTGTGTGCGTCGGAGGGAGAGATGGAGTGCATCGGAGAGAGGGAGAGAAAGTGCGTCGGAGGGAGAGAGAGAGAGAGGTTTGGGGCGCGGTTTTCCGGTCGCAGGAAAAGCGACTGGAGAGCAAAAAGGAGGGTGGTTGAGGTTGATGGTGTCGGAGCTACATGAGGAAGAGGGTGGCTGGAATAGCCGTCGCCGGTCGTCGCCGGATGTGTAGTCGCCGGAAAACGGCTGGGAGAAGGGGTGGCCGGAGGCTTCTCGCTATGGATGGAGGCCCGCCGGAAAATGGCGTCGGAGATGGAGAGTGGAAGAAGATGGGGTGGCTGGTAGTATAATATATATTTGGGTTAGGGTTTTTTTTGTTATATAGGTGGTTTATAATGTTACACTTTGGCCCCTCAAGTTTGGTATTTAGTTTATAATGATTTAGAACTTGTATAACTTTAAAGAAATCCACTTTAATCCCTAACGTTTACTTAACCGAGCTTATAAATTATAAATAACTGTATTTGACAAACCCCATACACGCTAGAGTTATAACATCAATAATTTGATAAAATGCCGGTTCGGGTTTACAAGCTTAACCACAACTACGATGTATAATTTATTAAAATAAAACGCGAAAAATTGACATGTTACAAAATGATTACAAAAACGAATATAAAACAAGACCCGAAATTGACGAATGTTACAGTTGATGACTTTGCTATTTAGGGTAAGAATAGATGTTTGTTAACGGTGGAATCATTAACAAACACTATTTGTTGCTTAAAGACTATTAAATGTAACAAACACAAATAATAACTCAAAAGATTTCCATTTATATAAAGGTTTCATACAAATGTAAATCGATTAGGGTTTCTTGTAAGGAATGTTTATCCGTACTAATCAGGAATAGTCGTTAGGTCTGAAAAGTGTAAAGTGGCGAAATCCGTGGTAGGCGTGCCCTAAAATATTCTATTCATAGGCCTGCCACCACCTGACAGCTGTCATTTCTTTTTAGAAACCCTAATGATTGATACATAATCATATAACATATTACAAATCATTCTAAGTGAAAAAACAGGTCTTCGGGCACATTTTGTGCCATTTGTCTTCTTCGAGCAGACCTGGTAACCTTAAAGTGTGTTGGTGAATAGTTTTCCGTGTAGACTTTACTTAGAATGTTTTCCTTAGAAAAACTCACCTAGCAGACTTCAATCTTCTTGATCATAACAAACTTTGCTCGATATGGTCCTACGAGCAAACTTTTCTTCATGAATCCCTTACAACTCTTTGTTAAAGAATAACTTATTAAGCAAACTAAAGTATGCTAGGAACACTGTTTGACCTGTGCTGGTAGCACTGTAGCTTGCTTGGAGTTGAACCTTTCTAGAGAAAGTACTTAGAATATTTCTTTATCACTTTCAACAAGCATGCTCAGACTACTGTTTATTAATCAAACCTTTCTAGATCTTCCAAATACTTGGCTTCAAAAGCTTGGTTTGGTCAAGGGTTTGCTAGTAAGCAAATTGTGCTCGACTTGAAGAACACCTTTGCTGGACAAAGTGAACCCTGTTCGGATTATCACTTAAGAATACTTCAAGAAGATAACCTTGCTCGGAAGGCAAAATACCTTGCTAGGGCAGGTAAAACCTTGCTCGGGTGTCCAAGTGTGCTCGGTATCCATACTTAGCCTTTTCTGAGAAGTGTTAAGAAGATTCCAATCTCCCTTAAGTCATATCATGTCAAATCCTTGACTCAACAATTATCGACAGATTCTTGAAATTGAGAAAGATTACAAACAAAAACTTGATGCTTTATCTGAAAGTAATCACGATTTGAAAGCGGAATTTCCAACCGTACTAAGCATAATTGAGAAATAGTTTCAAGAGATTTTAAGATTAAGAACCAAAATAACTAAGCTAGAAAATGAGGTGATGGAGTTAAAGAATAAATTGGGAAATTTTAGAAACTCGTCGTTTTTACTAAATGAAATCATTGAAGTTAATAATCACCAAAAAGGTGGGAAAGTTGATTTAGGATTTGCTGAAATCCCTCCTTTTCATAATGATTACATCAAACGACCAGACACGGTAGATCTAAAAGAAGGGAACACTAACTATCCACTGACAGTAGATCCTTGTAAGGCCCCGATCCTGGTGCCCTACATTGGTCGTCGAATTTACTCATAAACACAGTTCTAAATACCATAGTGAATTAAAACTTTTTGCGGAATATAAAACTTCAACCATATATTACATAATCATTCAAATCTTTTCATAACAATCAAACTTTTTTCTTTTAACATGATATAAAAAGTCTTATTAAAACATCATAACATTCTTCTAAAAATGCCAGCCTTTTCAGTCCAATGCCATGTGTCTTCATTCAAGCTAGATGCCTTAGCCTATTCACATGCGTGCATACTAAAAGTCAGCTACGTAGAGTGAGTGCTAGTTAATCAGACAACATACCCTACATTCACACATACATACCCGAAGGTACATATTACATACTTAACATGTTTATCATTCTCCCATACCTACATACATTCATTCTTTCATACTTTCTTGCTTTAACGTACACAGTTCATTCATGACTATCCTTACATTATAAAGAGCATTTCGCCCTACATACCTCGGATATTATTAGGGTCTGGTGCCCGTCATCCTTGGATATTATTAGGGTCTGGTACCCTTCATCCATACAACTATAAAATCATGCATTCATTTCATTACTTCTATATTTATATACTTTCATACATACTCTTAACATATGCTATATTATTCATAACACATTCCCATATCATACACTCACCACTTAAGGTAAGTGTATTAACTAATCACATTGAGTATGAACACAGCCCCGAAAACATACAAGGAAATGGGGCTAGAAACTCACCTGCGTCCTATTCCTTACTGAGTTTATAGTAATACTCCTCCATAGCTGTGCACAACTAATTGTGTAACAATTATAGTATCAATTAACTACTTCAAACCATATCATACTTCTAAGTTAGTGAAACCCCTAGCTAACGAGGGTCCGGGGGGTGCTGGCAGCGGGGTTCTAGGGGCAGAGCCCCTAGCTGGGGTTAAGTCAAAACCATAAAGCTGAATTTTTTTCATTAATAGTCATTTACTAAAATTTCATCAGAAAACAGATTTTTCATGATTTTGGGTCATGTCTAAACCAATCGAATTGAGTCTAAATTTTAATCGAATCGAGTCTGAATTTGTAATTGAATCGAGTATAAAATTCTAATCGAATTGAGTCTGAAATTCTAATTGAATCGTGCTTGGAATTCTATTCGAATCGAGTCTCAGTTCGATTCGATTCGTTTCCATTCGATTCAAATTATTTTCCGTACGATCGATTCGTTTAGTTCAGTTTGATCCGTTTCATGCCTTTTCATTATAAATCACTTTCTTACGTCCCATTATGCCCATTTTTCCATAAATATCGAGTTCTTGGCCATAAAAACTTTATTTCTCACTCTAACATGGTCCAAACGTCACCCATTTGTCCCGTTTCATTCCAAACAACTTGTTTACGCTCAAGTTTATAGTTTTCTTACCTAATAAGGCCCACTTTGCCTTGTATCAAATCCTAGGCAAACCGACATCAAAACCTTAACCTTTAACCTAAAACGTACCTTTTTAGTTCGGTTTTGCTTCGGCTAAGATTCAACACGTGAATATAGATGTGTTTCTTGCTTCGTTTGATGAAGATTCAAACCGAAATCTACTCCTTCTTCACTTCGGATCTGGTCCAAATGGTTGGAGAGTGTTTGTGTGTGTTTGGAGTATGTATGGAGGCAAAGTTGGTGGAATGAGAGTTTTAGGGTTTTAGGGAGGTTTAAGGGTGTTTATATAACCTTAAGCCCATGGACCTAAGGCGCATCACCATCCCTTATTCCATCTTTTATTCTCCAAGCTCACACTCTATTATTTTTATTTAACTTAACTAAATAATAACACACCATTAAGTAAACGGAATTCTTTTATTTATTATTATCAAAATTAGGATGTTACAATCCTCCTGTGACTGCGAGTGAGGTTATAACAACGAAAGAAGAGAAAATTCAATCAGTTGAACCAAAGAACATTGTTGATAAAAAGACGAATTGTTTAACTCCAAAATCTCATGTTCATAGCAATCTAGTTTTCTCTCAAACTGATGATGATGTCATTATTGAAGATGTGGTTGAACCAGTAGTGATTCACAAGAATGAAAATATACCTGTTGCAAATCATATTTTTTGTGAACCACAAACTGTTAATCAAAAATTAGCAAACCAAAATTGGTTGCTTCACCGCGGGCATGTGAGAAGAAAGTTATTTCTGAAAAGATATTGAAATCATTTTCTAAACCGAGTGTTGAGGGAAGAAATTGGAAAGTTTACAAAGTAAAAGGTGTTGTTAAAATGTTTGCGGATGTGCTCTTTCTGTTAGCTCATGTTAAACCTCAATGTGTTGAAAAAGTTTATGATTGTGGTAAACTTGTTTCTTTTGATTATGATGCATTAGTGATGCCTATTGGGGAAATGAAAAAGATAAAATCAATACCCCAAAAGTAATCCAAACCAGTTTTGTTTCAACAGAACAAATTTGTTAAATCTACTAGTTCTAATGTATTAAACAATTTTTCACAGTGTTCAAATCTTGAATTTTTCCAAAAGAAAAATTATAAGAAAATTCAACCCTCTGCATCTAAGCTTGTAACAAAATCATCTTCGACACGTGTTGAAATGAGAAAGTGTTTCTATTGTAATGCCAAAGGACATTTGATTGTTGATTGTTCTTACATGAGACAACTCAAATTGTAAGATGAGTTTAACAAGATTTCATTAACTTTTGGGCAATTTGAGATGCTTAAACAAAAAGCTAAAAAGAAAGGCTTTATACTAATTCATTGTTAAGTCTCCTGGAAATTCTCACTATTCTTATGATGTTAAATTTTTTAGACAACAAGCTGATAAACATTTACCAGTTTGGAAACCAAAGGTCCCATCTGCATGTACTGGTCTTGTTGAGGATATTAGTCAACCTAAGACTATGTTATGGGTTCCATTTTCTCATTAATTATCTAGTTTTTGTACAGGGATTTCCAAGAAGATCTATCAACTACATATGGATTGTTGCTAAATCAAATTTGTTGATAGTGGATTATCCTGGCATATTGGTCATTGTTTTCATAACCGGATGGACATCAAACTGGACACCTCACTCGTTCACTGGTCGGACAGGTCGAATCGGTTAAACCGGATGACATAATAAATAATTTAAAATGTTAAAAATTATGTAAAATTATACTATAACTTACTTTATAATAGGGAAACTCTCACACTATAAATTTGAAAACTAAAAATATATATTTTTAAAAGAAATTATTAACATTTATATTAATATATATATTTATAAATCTTGGAAATATGAAAAATTTTATTGTCCAAAAGTGGGTATAATTAAACCATTTCTCAATCCAATATTCCAATATTTGTATTCTTTTTCTTCTCTTTCATCCCCAAATCTCTTCATCTTTCTCACTCTCTCTACAAGCACACGAATAGTCTATTAGGAGGTATTTCGTCTTCTAAATCTTGTTAATCTTGGAGATCTAGATAAGCAAAGGTCACCAAAGTGATACAGAGTTTGTGGAAATGAGCAATCAAGTGCCGGAAGTTCACTATATTTAACCTAATGCATCTAGAATGGTAAAAGAAACTACACCGGTCGGACCTTTAACCACCGGTTACTAGTTCAACCGCTGAACCGTCCTCGACCGGACGATTTTTTCAAAAACGAACCAACTAGGCATAACCGGACGATCCCGGTCTGACAGATTCGACCGGCCAGTCCAATTCAGTCGTGAAAACACTGATATTGGTTTAGTTTTATTTTATTGATACTTACAGAGATTTAAAATTTATTAAAATTTTAACCAACAACTTTTCACCATACACACCTTTTAATAAAAAATTTTTTAGTAAACAAGATCTTCAGAAGATTCTATCCATATTGGAATATCAGTTTTCTCTTTTTGTTATTATGTTATTTTTCTAAAAAAATTTTCTTATTGTTTACATTTTAGGGTGGGGGATTAGAAAATTCCAAAAATGTTGTGTTTTGTGTATGAAAATCTTAAAAATACATAAATATATGTCGTTAATTTTGAAAAATATAAAACTTTGAGAAATTGATCCTACCAAAATGGGAAATGATAGTACACTGACTCAGCGAACCTAACACATGAACAAATTAGACTAAAAATTATCGTAAGCTCAATTGCATGATGTGTATGTTAGGCTTAACATATCGTATAAGTGCTGAAAAGATATAAACCTAAATGCTTGTCAAATCTAGTGAAATAACATCTTGATGCATAGTTAATATATGTTTTAAGTACCAAAAAGTTTAAAGATTAATGTGTGTACATGCGCTCATTTTGCAAAGAAATTTAGCTTATTTTTTCTTTTATTTTGCAAAGAAATTCAACTTAGTTTTTTCTTTATTTTTTCTTAAGTCTTAGATTCTCTACACATGTAGGAATACTGATCTGAGGGTTTAGACCTAAGTATCTGCTTTATTTTCTTGGTGTTTCATATATATCCTTGGACTTTCTCCGCGCGATGCTATGGGATTATCTGAATTGATTGTTAAGGCCTTATACAACTTCAACTCATTTTATCTTTTTATTTGGTTAAAATGAAACCTTAACTGCGTGTAGTAATACCGATCTTCAGAGGAAATTTTAACCTTTTGCTTTATTTTCATTTTGTTATTTTTTCATGGGTCATAACTAATCATGTTAAGATAAGAAAAATGTGTACATGTGAAAATTCATTGTATGAGATATAAAAATTGTGTCTGATAGATGGGGTCCACATTAGATTTGTGCTTAATTGAATCTTAATACATTCGTAAAGTTATTGAAGGATCTGTGTAAAGTTTAAATTGGACAATTATATCTGCAGTCATCATTGGATTATGTGCATAATAATGTGGAAATTGAAGTGTCATTTAGGAAGTTACTAGTCAATATGATCCAATGTCGCGATCTTTGTCACCAAAAATATGTATTACTTTTTGTATTTTGTTTTAGTTTTATTTTTGTTTGAATATTTGAAATATTAGAAAAATATGTTGTGTGTGTTTTAGCTTAAACTTTGTAAAAGCCAAAAAGATTTTCCTGCCAATTTATTTTTGATCTTCCGACAAGTGATATACATTTTCAAATTGATTTTGCCGAGTTACAAAAAATGTTTTCACCATTACACATTTCATATCATATATTATTGTGTTCAAATGATAAATCAAGATAAAACTATGTGGTTTATTGATGAAATGTGTTGATTGACTGCAATTTTGACAAAATGAAGATTATTCAATCCTTGTATCTTCTCAAGACGGTGAATTAAAGTTATGGCAGAGTGTTTAAGTTAAGGTGGAGTGAAGATGCTAATCGTGTGTACAAGCTTGGTGTTGTTAAAGATTAGAGACATACAATTAATGCCAAGGGAGAGTTTGTTAGTGCATTTTATACATGGCATTACCTGTATAAAAGACACACGTGATGATCAAGTGAAAGACCAATTGAAAGCGACAAAGACTAAATCTTAACGAACTTTAGCAATTGTCAATGGGAGTTTGTTAGTACATGAAATGTGAAAAGTGTTGGGAGTTGAACCAACGAGTCACTTAGTCTTTGTAATTAGGTCTTGATATGTGTTTAGAACATTATGTCTTTGTAATTAGTGATAGAGGTTCATTCGCTATATGTGAGGCTCATTCATTAAACCATGCAAGCTATTGTACCGAATGGAGTTTGGCTAAGTGAAGTATTGATAACGAATGGGAGGCGATTGGAATGCATATGTAGTGAATGATAGTGTCAAGGGTAGCGAATGAGCATTGATCGTAGCGAATGAACATGGACAGTATATATATGATTCAGTTGTTTGAGTTATTAAACCATTCATTATGACGAGACACCGTTTGTAATGTTACTCTACCGAAATTTATAACGAGCTTCAACGAGTTAATATTTACATCTTGAGTACGTACTCGGCCGTTTATGTTCATCGATTAGTACTGAAATGCACCGAAACAAACACTGTATGTTTTCGGTTTCGTAGATCAATATCGAGTTCATCAATCCTCATCGGGAAAAACATTAACAACAACAATACAACAAAGAAAAAAAGCATTAACAGCAACAATACAACATTAATAACAACAATACACCATTAAAATCAACTGGATAAATACACATGTTACCATCAATACTTACTGAAGTCAAGATTTGACTCGGAAATAGGCCTTTCATAAAACATCCATATAGCCCCAAAAGTTCTCTTCCCAACATTTGAAAACCTCTCTTTATAGCATCATAACATATATAAACCCTCCTGAATTGCCTAGTAGGGATGCTATAGGGTCATGACATGGTACCACATCTATTTTGACATGGCTACTAGGGATGGCTTTTAGCAGTTTTTCAAGGTGGGCTCTTAGCACACGTATTGTTGTATAAAATCACCATTTGTTTTATCATTAGCAATCTTCTTTGATCTTCTCACTTTCACTTATGAAACATGGAATCGATGCTTCTTTTGGATTTTATCTTGAAGAGATTTCACAGGGATTGTAGGATTGGTTTCAATTTTCGACTTTATCTCCTTTCTTATGAAACCCATAGCGTATAGCCCAACAACCCTAGTTGGGAGACACTGATGTTCGTGGGAGATTGTCTTCATACACCACTGATCTGAAATGGATCGTCTTGAGATCTGCATTGCCCAAGAGCAAGTGGTGTTTTTTTAACTTTGAGCGGGAAGGTTTTCTCCAGTTAGCAAGTTTGAACCTTCACCACAGATCATAGTAGGATTCTTACCAAACACAATACTCTATATCTTATATTGTCATTTTTTGTTAATGTAAAGCTCTCTTCTTGAGGCTACTGCATATGTTTTAACCATTTCATTCATGGTATTCTTATCTTCAATTAACTTACAAACATAGAATGGGCATACATCACTCCTAAGGCCCAACACTAACTGCTTTCCTTCTTATCCTCTGTTTCACCCGTATTCAACATAATGGAATTATCTTCACCACTATACACAAGTTCAAACTCAAGATTGTTCTCATGTTTGTCACCTTCATAATCATCTAGTGCATTATCTTTGGCATTATAAACTTCAACGACATCCGCATCAACATTATTTTTGAAGACTGTCATGTCTACTTCTGCATCTTCCAATTACTCAGAACCATTTTCTTCAACAATGTAATATGGATCATCCTTTGTTTCACATGAATCCAATTCATGTGAATCAGTTTCATTCAACCTATTTGATGTGTATTTTATATCAACATCAACTTCATCTACCTCGTGTCCCTTCTCATTTGCAAAGTCAACATGGGAAGAAAACGATACATTGTTCCACATATATACCAACCATCATAATTTCACCTCTTACAAAATGAAAATTTTTTCTTAAAATTAGATTTATCACACAATGGATGTATACCCCAATTCATACACACATTAGGTTCTCGGTAATGAAAGTAAAGAAGTACTTCCTTGCCATATCGACCAACTCAGCCTTACCAAAATTTCCAACCTCCATATTGTCAATGAAAACCGATGACAGTAAGGTCTAGCAGTAAGTTCAAATGTGCCACTGTTTCAGTTTCAGTGAAATTGACAAAAGTACACTTGAATTTAATGTGTGTTGTAAACGTTTGATAGATTGCGGGAGTGAATCTGTTGAATTTTTAAGAGACGACATGGACTCAAAATGTAATTCTCTCTAGGTTTGGTAAGACACAGCTGTCGATCATTGAATTGGCTCCCCAACTCATCGATCGATAGCATTGAAATTGATCAAACCTTCATTTCATTTCCTTCCTCATCTCTTTCTTTCTTCCTTTTCTATTCCTATCAAAAAACACAGCTCATCTCCGATCGTCCGTCCCTGCCCTGCCACCAGGTTTCTACAATTCGATTTTACATTCTAGTAATAAAGACTCATCATTTAGGTCTGAAGGATGAACATTATTTTAAGTTGAAGACAAGAGTAATATGTTTTGGTTTACACACATTAGCTAAATCCAAGTGAATTATCCTCTGTTGGAAAAATTGAATTCGGAATTCATTAACTAAATTGAGTTCCGAATTCGGATTAGGTTTAGGTTTTCTCGATTACGGATACCATTTGTTTTTTGGTTTTCTTATTTCGGTTTTTCTTATTCGTATGTTAGCTTTGGTCTTGATGGCTATTGGTTTTTTGGAATTAAAGCTACACAATTATACGGTTGGTTTTATGTAAATATACAGGATGTTTTAAGGATATTTCTAATGTTTTGGTCTTGATGGCTCTCAGAGGTCTTTTGCAGCTTCATCGGAGGTCTTGCGGGTCTGAAATCGGTGGTTAACTGGTGCTGGATAGTAGCGGGGTCAGAAACGAACAAGTTAAACCGGGAACAACGAGACGTTCACACGTTTGAGGTGGTGTTCATTTTGCGCTTTTAGTTCAACTTTTAGTTCATTTGTTGAAATTTATGTTTTTTATATAACAGGTATTTGATGGGAAAGGTGGTACGGAGGCTGCAACTTATGTTAGAATAATAAAACATATTAAAGTTCATTATTGAGGATTCTCAGTTCCCTGTATATATGTTTAGAAAAGGCGATTCAGAATGCTTATGTGAAAGCTGACCATGCGTCTCTTGACATATAATCAGGAACCACCCTCTTGACCGCACTTGTATTTGGAAGGTATGTGAACTTTCTCATGCTTATTAGGGGTCATAAGGCCAGTCAAATGGGATCAAACTGAAACGGGTCATTTTTAGTACAAGTCAAACAATATTATCATTTTTGTTTTTCCTAATATTTATTTATCATGTTAATTATAACGACATAAAGTCAACAACAATATTATCACAATCTTGGTTTTAAAGTACGCTCCGATGCGTTTAGTCCAAAAATCCGATGCGCGATGCGAACGCATCGCATCACGTCTACTATGCGTCTATATTATAAAAAAAATAGTATATATATGACAAGTATTTAAAAAGTCATCAAAACATTTAACAATTAACATCAAGCATGATTTATAACTTATCAAAAGCATTGAACACAACATTTAACAATTAAAAGCCATGTTATAAACTTATAACATAACAGGATGCGGTTATTGTACAAACAGTTGCTAACATGAGAATGAAGGAAACGATCTGGGCCATTAAATATTGCTGATCTATGGTTTTTTTATAAGTTAATGGCATTTTTGTAAATATCTTGCTCATTTTGAATATATAAGGGCATAATTGAGATTTCCCCAAAACTGAAAACGTCGGCCTTCATTATTTTCTGTCGTCGCGCAAATAAGTTACATATTATATTATTACTAGTTGTGGGGTATGCACAGAAACACAGCCGAACCCATAACCGGTTGGGTTACGTGCGTTACGTGGCACTAGAAACGTTTATTGGTCCTAGTACATGTAAAAGTGTAATCCGCGTAACTAATGCATGAACGCACGCAACAAATGGATAAAATCAAGAAGCAAAGTTGAAATATACAACAAGTTTTAAATAAATTATTTTCTAAACCAACCTACTTTGACCCGAATCTCATTCCAACCCGACATCGTTCTAACCTGAAACATGTTCTGATGTGACCTCTATCAACCTGAACCCTTACCAATCCGACATGAACCAAATTAACCATTTTTTTGTATCGACTCTTTCCGACACAAATCCGGTCTGACACATGACACGTGCCCGCCCGACCCGATCCGTTGCCGGTCCCAACCGGTAATCATGTAATATGTTAACTTGTTAAAATTAAAAAAAAGTATAACAAACCATACTCAAATTAAAGAGAATAAAATGCTTGTTTTTTCGGTGTAATATATAAAAAAAAAATATTAACGTATGAAAAGGTTATGATCATTAAAAATCATAGGGGTAGGTGGTTTAGAAAAATGGGTAAATGCAAGTGTATAGTAAGTTGGCAAAAATTGATTAAAGTTGAAAGACCTGTAAGTATATTTTGAAATTAAATTATTTAACCGTATAGTATGTGAGCAAAGACAATCTTACCCCTACATTCTTAAAATTACATGCATTGTTAATTGTACTTAAAGCAATCATATTTGTACCTCTTAAATCCCATTTGCTTTATATATAGTATAGATATAGATATGTTTGAAACGATGTTGTTTTGTTCAACGTTTTCAGACTCGGCCCAGACGTTGACCCGGACGCCTTACCGGTTCAAAGGTCGGACCGCCCGGGAGGGCGGACCGGTGTTTGACCCGGACGATGTCATAAATAATTTAAATATATATTTATTTATATGTATAATTCATATACATATAAAAAAGAATAATAACCAAAAATAATAATAATAATACCAAACTTTAATGTTTATTTATGTTTCATACATTGCTTTTTGAATATATATGATTTATATTTGATAAGTAAAGATATCAATAAAGCTTGGTTGGTTGGCTCATGGATAATTATTAAGTTTTTTATTTGGGAAATGACCCAAGTTCTAATCCCGACATGAACATTTCATTTTGGATTTAATGAAAAATGGGTTTTACACTTTTACCGGTTGACCCGCCGGGTCACCGGGTCCGGGTCGACCGTCATCCGCAAAACCCGGCCGGGTTTTTAGAAAACGGGTCAAATACCCTGACCCGGCCCGGTTCTGAGACCGGGTCCTGGTCAGACCGTCCAACTGGCTGGGCCGAGTTTTGATACACTGGTTTTGTTGACCATATCAGCAAATTATTATCAACATTAATATAATAATATTACTTAAAAGAAATAAATAAATATTATTAAATTAGTGACAGTTCTAGATTAAAACGCATACGGGCAGGGACATAACAACATTACAAGGTATGTGTAAACTCATTATATTATGTTAAAATATTTATCATCATTTTATTAACAGCAAAACCATAAAATAACAAATCACATATATGATTGATATAAGTGGGTTATGTGAGCATATGTTTACAGTATCAACATGAGAATCACATCATTCATTGAACGATTATCGGATGAAAAAGAAAAAGTAGCGGCTATCCAAATTATTCTTTTTATCAACATGAGAATCATCCATTGAATTGAAAGATTATCAGGTGAAAAAGAAAAAGCAGTGGTTATCCAAATTATTCTTTAAAAAAAATAAATTCCTAAATAAGGGAAAAGAAGTTTTAGTAAATTAAGCGATTGCCATATTAGGAGATAAAAAGAAATGTACGAAGTTGCCCTTCCCTGAAATTTCGAAATTGCCCATGTCTCTTTATTCTATTCTATTAGCTCTCAAATGTAAATTAACTTCATTTTATTCTATTAGTCCTCTTACATATAACATCTTTAACATATATATAATAAAACAATAAAAACAGGACAGACGGAGAAAGAACCAACTTACAGAATTTATAAAATAAAAACATGATTTATAATAAGTACTAGAATGAGCTATATATATAAACATATTTTTATTAAGTTACTGTTGTAATAAATAAATAATAAATATTTTTAATTTAATGATTTGGAAATCCCGGGTGCCTAAAATAGGGTGAGCAGTTAGATTAATCTATCTATTACTAGAGTTGAAACAATACAACTGAAGTCGATTGTCAGTTCCAAATTCTTCCCGGGTAAGTAATTGTAATAACCCCTCTCTAAAAATAGAAATAGAAATAGAAATAGAAATAAAAATGATTTCCTTTTATAAACAGAGTTTTAAAGTTTAGTATAACTATATATTTTTACATAATAACCCCCTCCCAATTTCAAAACCAGAAATTCTTCTTGAGGTTGGAAAACAATATAGAGAATTAGATTCCTATCATTTTTCTTAAAGCAAACCATCTTTCATATCACATCTTATCAAACTTTGATAAAAGTATATCATAACATTAAAGGAAAATGCACAAACCAACACGTAAATTCGATGATCAACTTGTAATGACTGATAGAGATCATCTTTATCTTTATATAATAAGTCACTAACTAATAACTTACTTGTGCATAACAGCAACACCTAAACCTAAATCATCATCATCTTCTTCTTATAGGTAACCAACTAACTTACTTACTTGTGCAGACCAGTATCACCATACCTTCTTTAACTTCTGTCTTATGAATTTTCCCAATGGTAATTCTTCGATCTCTTCATATCATAACAACATTCATTCTGTAATTTGTAATTCTGATGCTACACTTTTCTTATAGCAGGCGGCTTTGGCTATTTCAAAAACCCACAAAGATGATGCTGATTTTAGAGGAAATCCTGTTGACCACTCGAAAACTGGAGGGTGGCTTGCGGCTGGGCTCATCCTAGGTAGCTTTTTACTTAGTTTTTTTTTTACTTGAGTAAGTCTAATTATTAAGTATTAATAAAGCAACAAGTCCCTAAAGTAAACATAACCGGCTTAATCGTCAAAACAAAAAAAGCAAACCGTTTGGTTGAGTCGACGGTTTAGTCCAGTTTACGATTTAAAATCTGTGATTAACATTAAAAGAGATTACAAACTTTAAAGTAACCATAAGTTTTCAATCATGAAACAGGGTGTGACTCTTGCAACAACAATCCTGAGCATGAAACCACTACATTGTGACACGGAGCAAGCACCAATGTATAAAAGCTAGCAGAAGTCAACTCGTGATGCTGTATGTTGCACTTTGCACTATAGCATTAGGTGGTGGTGGACTAAAGTCAAACGTTTCAGGCTTCAAATCAGGCCTATTCGATACTTCCAACCCGAAAGAGGTAAAAGCAATGGTCTACTTTTTCATTCATTTTTTACTTTTGTGTTAGCCTTGGGTCTATTTCTGCGGTTACGATTATATTTTATTTTATATACACGAACATAAGGGTAGAGAATGGGGGTATGGAATTTCAGCTGGGACCATGATTAATGCGGTTATTGTATTGGTTTGTGGGAGCGGTATTTATCGGTTCAAGAAGCCGCACAGAAGCTCGTTAACAAGTTCCACATGCGACTAAATTCAGGTATGTAGATATATATCCCAGAAGGATTTTGTGGGAAAAAGATAAAAAGTATAAAAAACAAATAATAAAATATCTTTCTAAAGGAACGTATTAACCTGATTAATAATCATAACTTCATTTATAATCATTAGAAATGAAAAATGGGTGTGTTAGTGGGTCGGGTCAGGTAACTGGTAAAACTTTAATACATGATGAAACGGTCTGGGTCGGGCCACAAACACATTTTGTGTTTTCTATACTGAATTTTTAATACTAATTAACATGTTAATTGTGGTTTAAAAGCCACATTATGACGATAATAATCTAATTTGTTAGTAAAATAATTTATGAGTACTTTTGAACCGATTCCATAAAAAAATATTTTGATCATTGAACATCACCAATTGTTTTAAAAACCGATCATTACGCATTTATGCGATAATAACATTTCTAATAATTAAATAAATTCTTAAAAATGCAAATAAATAAGAAAATGTTTTAATGCAGTATGTTAACCTAAAATATGGTATTTCAAACATACAAAAATGTTTTCATAACTTACAATGTCTTAATTTAGCCTTTTAACGGCTTACAGGTACGGGTGGTTCTTATTCTTTATATCCATAAACACGACTCTCCATATAATCGTTAGCGGGCTTCCTTGCAGTTTCTTGATCCGATAAATACCGGTCCCACAGACCAATGCAATAACCGCAATAATCATTGTCCCACCCATCCTCTACCCTTATGTTCTTGTATACAAAATAAGCCTTAACCGCAAAAACAGAACCAAGGCTAACACAAAAGTAAAAACGATTGAAAAAGTATACCATGGCCTTTTCCTCTTTCGGGTTGGAAGTATCGAACTGGTCTGACCCGAAACCTGAAACGTTTGACTTTAGTTTGCCACCACCTAATGCTATGGTGTAAAGTGCAACATACAACATCGCGAGTTGACTTCCGTTGGCTTCTATACATCGGTGCTTGCTATGGGTCTCGATGTCACAATGTGGTGGTTTCATGCTCGGGATTGTTGTTGCTTGTAACATTTCGGATTTTCCGTATTTGAATTCGTATATTTTTACCCAATTTGGGAATGTAATTTGGACCTTCCGTATTAATAAATTCGTTCATTTATTAGTATTTAATCTTGTTTATCTTAGTTTATGATTTCATAACTTTCAATTATGCCAAATAGTTATTAGAAACTCTTAAAAATGATAAAAAAAATGCATTTTTAGAACTTCAGGGACTAAAATGTTTATATTTGGAAAATATGGTGGAACACACCCATAGCGTATCGCGATGGGGTTCCCCACATTCCATCGCGATGCTCTACCGATGACCAGATCAGCAAATTGTTATTTTTGGTTCGTTTATTGTTAAATCCTTCCTTAAACGATCCCAAATCGTGAGTCCAAGCTAATTAATATGCTATTGTAATATGTCTATGTTCATTTTATTTATGATCCCACCGAAATGCTGGAGTTAATGTATCCGATTTAGTCATCAATAGGTTATTCTTTTCCCTAATTGAGTTGATTACTAGATTAACAAGTCCTACCTTTGCATACTTAACCAAAGGATTTAAATCTTTGAAGATTTATGTAAGTTTATTTGAAATTTACGTTAAAGTTTTAATTCACTCTGACTATATTTTGAGTAAACCCAACGCTAGGTAAGGTGCCCATGTTGGGACCTTACATTTATTTATAAAATAACAAGCGAGCGGTCCTCGCATACATGACATATCCCATAATCAATAGATGCACAAGCTTTCATCTTACAAATGAGTATACTAGTTTGCATATGTTGGGCTTACATACATTGTATCTCAGGTTGGATCTTACGATTCGAGAAAGAGAACAATGTATGAGTGACGGTGGGAGAGATCCACATAAATTAAGAATATCGTAAGATATCTTTTGATTTTTTCCAATTACATCACTTTATTGAATTAGTGAGTGGTTTTGGCAATAGTAACTGTATGATTAGTATAAAGCTTAACAAAATATCAGTTATGCCCAGGTTAGTTGATGTGGTTTTTATTAATCAATTACTTTTTATTTGTTATAAAAAATGTTAGTGTATACCGCATTTGTTATCTTTAAATCACACATTTATTTTTATTAATTATCATGGATTTATTGTTATTAATATTAAAACATATTTATTTCAAATGTTTTGAGAAAATGAACACCACTATTATATTTTCGCCCTTTAGTAACACTCTGAAATAATTCGTGATTCTTTTTTAACTGAAAAATGTTATTTTTAACCTACATTACATCAATAATTTACTCATTTGATTATGTTTCAACCTCTTGAACCTTCACTCTAAAAGACATATGCCTCTAGTAAGTCGGTTAGCCCAACATTGACAAGTTGTAATTTTTTAATCTATCAGTTTTATTTGTTACCAGTTTTTATCCCTCGTATTACGGGGGTTGTTTTATTATATTTGTTTATAATATTATTTATGTTTTGAATTTTGGGGGTTGTTTTATTATATTTGTGTATAATATTATTTATTTTTTGAATTTTTATATTTTTTATTGTATGAAAGTTAATAATATACTTATGGTTTGATGATAAATTATTTCATAAACAAATGAGATGCTATAATCCGGTTTAAAAGCTATATGGGTTTGATGAGACCCTAGACCCGTTTATTTTTTTACTATAAAATTGGTTTTTTAATTATAATTAATAATATATAACTTTTTTTAAACAAATCAGATATTAATTTTGGGTATATCCCTACTTGATAGGATTTTTAAATCAAATATTTGGTGAGATTAGTTTTTAATTTAATGAGATGTTATAACCCGTTTAAGAAATATTTGGGTTTGATAAGACCAATACCCGTGAATTTGGGTCAAATGCATAAGAAGCCTCCATTTAAAAATCAAGCAAATCTGATGACTCCAAAAAATGGGGGAACGACCACATCGCGACACTTAAGATTTTTGGGTTTTCGTTTATATATATTATAGATACCAAAATGTTTGTGTATGTTAGAATATAAAGACATAAAATTATGCATTTATTGTTATGTATATCATGTATTTATTGTTATTTAATGTTAAAAGATATTTGTTTTCACATGATCCTCTAATCTAGTATAATTTTATAATGTTTAAATAATTAAAAATTTTATAATGCTTAAATAATTATAAAGAATAATTTCTTTGTATAATCTTTTAGTTTCATTATACCAGAACATTATAAGTATGTCATCCATAAAGATTTATGTTGTAGTTTTTTTCATACTGGCAATTGCTGGTAAACTATATATTACTTCATTTTTATAGAGCATTAATATTTTTCTTCTAACTTTATAACATATGAATTACATTTGAAATAGTGTTGAATGTCATATATACAGTTGTTTGTATTGTATATTTGCAATAGTGTTATATTATATAAAAAAATAAAAAAAATCGATATAGTGCATAAGTACATTAGTGTTGTATTACATATATGCGATAGTGTGTTTTGCATACAAATATTAGTGTCCTATTTGCATATAATCAACAATGTGTATTAGATAATGCATTTGCGTTGTATTATATGCAATAAAACACTATTTTATATATGTAATACACATTAATGCATATATGCATTATATCCACGGTTTTTTAGGAATAATATCATCTTATTAGAAGGTGGAAAGAAAAAAAAAATATTTTTTTTAAAAAAAAAAGTTAAAAATAATTATTCATTAGTTCTCTAGTTCTCCCTTTAAAAGGAGTTCTCTCTAGATCGCACCCTATATATATATATATATATATATATATATATATATATATATATATATTGCGATTTTTTTTCTTTCATCCTATTAATAAGTTGATATTGTTCCTTAAAAAAACTATCGAAGTAGTACATATGCAATAGTGTGCATTTCATATATGCGATAGTTTTTTATTGCACATAATACAACACAATTGCATCACATATGCATTATACAATACATACTATTGAATATATGCACAACACTATTGCTTGTATGCAATACATACTAATGCACATATGCAATATGTTGATTTTTTTTATTTTTGCATCACACTATTGCACATATACGATACAAACAATTGCATATATGATATTCAACAATGTTGCACAAATAAAATACACACTAGTTCACATATGCAATAAAAAAACGTCTATGTATTGCATATGCGCAATACAACGAGTTTTTTCTATTTATATTTTTTTCTGGTGAATTATAACAATATGTAAGAAAGATGAAAGAAAAGAAAATTTAAAAATATTTTTTAATTAAATTAAAAATATTCTTTATTAGTTCTATAAGTTCCTCTTTTAGGAGTTTTTTCTTGATCCTCTTATATATATATATATATATATATATATATATATATATATATGTTTAAGTTCAGGAGAGAAATGAAGTTAAAGCGAGAAATACGAGAAATCATTTTAACCAATCAAGACTTTTCTTTTTTATTTCTCATTTAAATAATCAGAAGGGTACTTATGTCAAAACTTTTATTGCTTTTTTTGTTAACTAATAAATGACTTAGTAAGTTTCAAGTTTTATATTCTTTTGATTAAATCATTCATCTTCATTTTTATTCAAGAAAGTGTTTTGTTACTACGATTGAAGAATGTTGCACATGCTATGTTTTATAGTTTACTTTTTCTAATTTATACTTTTTTCAAATTCTAATCATTATCGTCCAATTCAAATTCAACTTTTTGACTAAGTTTTAAATTGTATTTTTCTTTTTTTCTTTTTTAATTTCTTTATATGTACTTTTATAATTGTAAGTTATTAATTATTCTATTATTCACAAGTTCGATGTTATTATCGTGAGGATAAAGAGGTTCGGTCGCATAAACACTAAACCAAAAAATAACCCTACACAATATTTCACGGATGGCTTGTGTAGGGCTGACATATATATGTAGGGTTTAAACAAAAATGTGTGTGTAGGACTGACATATATATGTAGGGTTTACATAATAATCTTGGTTTTATTTTAAATTGTAATTTTCTTTTTTATTTTTTTAATTTCTTTATACGTATACTCTTGTAATTGTAAGTTGTTAATTATTCTATTATTCACAATTTCTAGGTTATTATCATGAGGATAAAGAGGTTCGGTCATCATAAACACTAAACCAAAAAATAACCATACACAATATTTCACCGATGGCTTGTGTAGGGCTGATATATATATGTAGGGTTTAAACAAAAATGTTTATGTAGGGCTGACATATATATGTAGGGTTTATATAATAAGGCTAGTTTTGTGTAGGCTTTCAAAATTAGTGTAGGATCTGACAACTCACTCACTGTAGGCTTAATCCATATGTGATATTAATTTAGTATTACAATTTACAACATGTGTTATCATAGAACCAATGTTTTAAAAACCGGTATTTTATTTGTGTCGGATTGGGCTAAAAAATTGTACAACCGGTTGAACCAGGTTATACCGGGAGGTTCAACAGGTTGAATAGTTTACCTTATAAATTTTATATAAATGTAACTTTAATCCAAAAATAACCCAAAACTAAATGATTCCAGAACAAAAAATAATTTAAAAGTTAATCTATATTAAAAAATAATGCAAAGGCACTTAACTTTTTAAAAAAAAAATCTTAAAGTTTACACGTTTGAATATTAATTATTGGGTTAAAAGTTATTTTGAAAAAATATAGGCCGCAAAAATCAAAAGTTTCCCGGATTTAAAACCGGTTTGCCGGTAAAAACCAGTATTTTAGACAAAAACCGCCGGTACGATGTTCTAGTAAACCGGTGAAAAATACCGGACTCAAAATACCGGTCTGCTGTGCGAAATCCGGTTTAACCGGTTCAACCGACTGGTTTGAACCGGTATTTAAAACTAATATATGGTTTGTGTAAAAGAAAACCCATTTATTTGTGGTTTAAAAATGTGTGTAGGGTTAGACTTAACAGTATTCGTGCAACTTTTTATTTACTCATATAACATTTATGTAATTTTATTTCTAGAATGTGTTATATTTTTGAATAGAAATGAATTATGACCTAGGAAATAATTATAGAATGTAATTAATAGATTCTCATTTCATATTTTAGTTTAAAGAAAAATTACCTAAATAACATTTTGCTCTTAAACACATTAAAATAAAACATCTAAATATTACAAGATTACCATATTATATGTAGGTCATAGATCAAACCCAATCAAGAGTTGTAATTAATTTATCACACTTCTCGCTCTAATTTTATTTCTCTTCTGAACTATCCCCTATATATATATATATATATATATATATATATATATATATATATATATATATATATATATATATATATAGGATCAGGATCATGAGAGAACCTTTTTAAAATTGAGAACTATGAGAACCAATTTGGACCACAAAAAATACAAAAATAAAAAAAATCATAAAATAAAAAAAAACACAAAAATCAAAAAAGTATAAAAACCAAAATTCTTATTTTATCATCCCGGTTTCTAAAAAAAAAAACTCGGTTTAGCTAAATTATATACACATATGTATAATATATACATATATGTATATTTACATGTTTTTTTGTACACATGTGTATAATTTAAGATAAATGATACTGTACATATGTGTATATTACGTAACCAAAGATTATATAAAATTATACATATGTGTATAATACGACGTTTTTTTATTTTTTTTGTAATCTTTGTTATTTTTTTAATGAAACCGGAATAAAATATAAGAATTTTGGTTTTTTTACTTTTTTAAAATTTTTATTATTTTTTGTTTTATGATTTTTTTTAAATATTTTTTAAAGGTGTTTTTAGTGGTTCAAAATGGTTCTCAAAGTCCTCAATTTGTAAAGGGTTCTCTTAGGATCCTTACCCTATATATATGTGTGTGTGTGTGTGTGTATGTATGTATATGTATATATATATATTTTGTGTGTGTGTGTACACTAGCTTTAGAACGCGCGTGATGCACGGGAAGCTCAAAAGAAATACAGTTAAACCATAAATATTAAATGATTAAACTACAAAAAAATCTATATTTTTTCAAATTAAATATATTAATAAGTTCAAATTATATTTTCTAATGGAATATTCATGCAAATGCGTAGTGCATTCTCACGCAAATTCTTCATAATCACGAAAAAGATGCACATAGTGATTTTATAAGTTGTAATAAAACACACTTTTGTATTACATATTTGAAAGAGTTGTATGAGAACTCTATGGATCCATGGAGGTTGAATGAATACGTGAGCATAAAATTGTTATTCGTTCATAATTTCTTCTTGTTGTTATCTTCTTAGACATATAAATATCGTTTATTAATTTTTACCACACTTATCTCTTACACTGAAAAGTTTTTGTAAATTGATAAAATAAAACAAAGATAGATATGGTTTCCTTAAAGATATAAATATTTGTCAAGTCATAAATTGGTTAGAATGATGCGTATCAATGAGCTACAACATGATCAAGATGAAAGAATGATATTTATCGAGTTGAAGTGTTACACAATATATGGTTTATGGCTTGGAGTGTGTAAAGTCGAAGACACAAGAGTGATTTCAGTTAAGCTTATTGGATGGAAATAAGCTTTGGGCTTGGGCTTGGCTTTGGGCCTTTGTATTAGCAACCCTATATAATAAAATATTTAGATTATTCTTGGTTAAGCACTCACTAAGCACTTTCATAGCCACCATCTAACCTATAGAGCAAAACTGAGTGTGTGGGATTTAATTATGTACTAGACGATTAACAATCAATACAATCATGTGCATTGAAGTGAATCATTGTGTTCTTGTTCATCGATTATTATTGCCATTGGTTCTTCATCGTTCTTGAATCACCATGTTAACTAGATTCCGCCTACTTAACATGTGTATACTTGATATCATATTGAAAGAACCACTACATGACTTACACTATTTTTATTATACAGACATAAACACCCGCATATTTTTAATCTCTATAATTTAGGTAATTAGTTATTTGATTAAATGATTGATTGATATGTTTTAATTACATTGACATAAATAAGTTTTCTATAAAAATAGGAAAGTAGTTAGAGCGGGAATTTTTGGTTAAGAATGAATCTACAAGTGACATGTGCCATAGTTCTTTTACTTTATTAGAATAGGTAGATATGTATGGGTTGGATTCGGTAGCAATAAAATTAGCCTGATAACATTCATATAATTAGAGTAATTACAGTTTTGAAGTAGTGTAATTATGTTAAAATAAAAATAATATAGCTTAATAATAATTACTCTAGTGTAATCATAGTACTAGTTATTTGTACACTTCTCACAATAAAATTTGTCTGTAATTCACCCCCCCACACACATATATATATATATATATATAGATAGATATAGATATAGATATATATATATATATATATATATATATATATATATATATATAGAGAAATGTTAGAATAAAAGGGCAAACTTTTGTAAGAAATGTAGGAAAAGATCTAGACCATTAGATATATTATAAACACATTAGGATATGACCGTTATAATAATTTTTATTTGGTAACTAATTATTACTTAACTTATGGTTAAAAAATAAAACTCCAATTTTTTTTGATTTAATATTTTTATATAAACTAGACACTACTAGAAAACAAGGCACCTGAGACCATCTTTTCGGTCGCAAAACGGTCGCAATTGCCTTGCTGCGACCGTTTTGAAACTGAAAAGCGGTGGGAAAAACGCAGGTCTCAACATTTTTCGACCAACCAATAAAGCATTGCAAATATTGTAACCACCGCTGCGGTCGCAAATCTTGAAACCACGTTTCGGTCGCAAATCTTACAACCACCGCCGCGGTAGCAAATCTTGCAACCACCGCCGCGGTCACAATTCTTGCAACCACTGTTGCCGTCTCAAATTCTTGCAACAACCGCATCGGCCGCAATTCACCTCAAATCACAGTCGCAAATCTTACGTATAGTCTGCTTGCTAGAGCAAACCACAATATTCCTATCAATTTGGATCAATTTAAATTGTCCAGCCGTTTTATCAAAAAAAATATAAATTAATTAATAAAAACATCCAAAATAAATTGCCTTAACGTGGCTTCAAAGTACATGAAATTGCTTACCCAATCACAGATTTTAACATAGCTTCAATGTTAGTCATCCTATTAAGAATTGCATCTTTCTCTGTCTTATCATTTTCCTTTCAGCCATCAACTTCACAATAATCCCATTGAATTTTTCTTTATCTTCTTTTTTTTCCTTCTTGAGCTCCTTGATAACCAAGTGCAACTTTTCAATCTACAAAACAATTAATAACGGGTTAGAAATAAAAATAAAATTTTTTGACCCATGTCAAAATAACATCTAACTAACCCGTTTGCAGCTCCAAAACGACTTGTAATCTCAGCAACCAGTTACTAAGCACGCCTTTTGATCCTAAACTGATTATTGTGAAAATTAAATTGATAGTTTGACTTTTAAAAAGTCAAACTGTCAAAATAAAAACGGGTTGTAATAAACTGTTTATAGTTTGACTTTTATAAGTGGGCTATAAGCAAGTTATATGTGAATTGTAAACGGGCTGATTGTAATACTCGAAAAACATTATCGTTAATGTAATCATGATTAACAATATAATATCATTTTATGAATTAAATATTCCTTTATTAAGATTCAATATCTTGCAAAGTCAACAAAAAGTCCAAATTTTAACACGTAACAGCATGACGTGTAATAACCTTGGGCACCGGGCCAGAAAATAAATAAATCATTAACAGGACTAAATGACTCCAAAATGTTAGTGCACGGTTTTGTCGTCTCAAGTCTTTGTAATCGTTTGTAATTTATTATTATTTGAAACACGAAGTAAGTGAATCATTATCTCATATTTGTTTACAACCGTTAAGTTATAATCATGTGTTTTTATAAATCAACTTTTCTAAACCACTTGACATCGTCTGCAATCATTTGTAAATTATTATTATTTTAATGTAAGGGCATTTTAGTAATTTATAAGACCCATTAGTTAAGTTATGGCTCATTCGTTAAGAATGTTTAATGAATTAGACCAATCGTGTTTATTACTTGTCTATTCGTTAAGGATGTTTAACGAATAGACCTTAATTGTTATTATGTAAACATTCGTCATGGAATGTTGACGAATGGGGTATAGCGAATGAGTCATTCGCTATAACATTTTGGTTGTTTATGTAATGAAGACGAATGGAGGCCATTCAGCCGTAGATTAATTTTAGTTTTTTAACAATATTTTCTCCCTTGCCGTTACTCTGTCCGATTATCCACTCAACACTTCGATAATATTATTATACATATACATATATCATATAACTAGATCCTGTAATTGATCAATATGAATGGATCATTCGATTGAAGCTCTCGGGTGTTCTTAAATGGTATTAGAGCCATGTTAGATTATGTGTGTGTTAAAGGTATTTCAATATGAATTGAATGTTAATTCATATATTGATTGATTAATTATAGATCCAGTTCTGATTTTATCGATTTTCATTCAATTAACATGCTGAGATGTTAATTTGTGACTGAATTGATCGAAATTTGGTTTGTAATCGGATTTGTGTTCTTCGTTGTGATTGAATTGAGTTATTGTGTGAGTTTGGAATGGAATTGGATTGAGTTTGAGTGTATAGGAAAAAGAGGTTTCTGTTTATGTGGATTTTGGTTTTTGGACTGGGTTTGGATTGAGTATAGTGGTTTGGCTTGTTTGGGGTTTGTCCGCGGGACTGAGACGATTCATTTAAGCTATTGTTTGTGCAAATTGGTTAATTATTGATTGAGAAATCCATAAGTTTGTAGTCGTTCATATTAAGGTTTGGATATGAAAATTTTCAGATCTAGAAATCATCTGATGAAGATGTGAAGAATCATACTCATTCGTTATTATGAATTTGGTCATTCTCTATAAGTTTGACACTCATTCGTTATTAAAGGGTAACTGATTCGTTCCACGTGTGAAGGTTGTTACAACTGAATAACAAACTGATTCTTGATACTGTAGCTGATTCGTCATTATACTGTAGCTGATTCGTCATTAATCATTCGTGATACTGTAGCTGATTCGTTGTCAGTGACTATAGCTGATTCGTTACCACATTCGTCAGTCATTCGCTAAAAGCTATTCGGGTGTTCATTCGTGATATCTATTCGTTGTCCTCATTCGTAAAGACTAAGAACAATTCGCCATTGTTCATCATTCGTCATACTCATTCACCACTGTTCATCATTCGTCATACTCATTCGCCACTGTTCATCATTCGTCATACCCATTCGTTACTAATATTTTTGTTTTAAACCTCTAAGTATCAAGTTTGAACATTTTTATAATTAAACCTTTATTTTAATCAATGGCTGGTTATTATGCACTGGCTTCTCAGAACTTGTTAATGCAGCAGATGTTACATCTCGATGCTGAAATCGGTTCTCATTTAAAATGTCCTTGTTTAATGAAATTTAGCGACTTTGCTAAATGGGAACCACGATTTAGAGCACATCTAGGGTCTGTACAACTTGATTGTTCAAGATGCCTTGATGATGTTTACACTGTACCGATGGTTGGCAATGCAACAACTAGTTTTACTCCAAAGGCTTTTTCTCAGTACTCTGAAGAAGAAAAGAAAGCTTTAGAGATTGAAACGAAGGCATATTCCATGTTAACAATAGCATTACCTGACAATATTTTCCATCAAGTGTGAAGTATTAAAATTTGTGCATCTTTGTTTCAACACATTAAAATGAGAAGTATGGGTAATACAGAAGAAAGTTAAAAGGTGATGTTAAAGTTACAGTTTTGAAAATTTAACTTGTTAAAAGGAGAGACTGTGGAAGAAATGCTTACAATATTTAATCATCTTATTGTTGAGATGAATAAGTTAAAGATGGAACCAAGTGAAGTTGATAAGATGGATACTGTGAAGAATGCTCTTTCAAGTTCTTACTCAAAGTTTCTCATGGTACTTAAAGAAAATAGTTTCTTTAAGAATGAAGATCTTACTGCAATGGAATTTATGCAGAAGATTGAAGACATAGAGTATGACTTGAAATGTCAAAAGTCATAAAAAGAAACTCAATATCCGACATTATATGGATGGTGTTTGCCTTTGAGTAGTACTGCTGCACCAATTAATGCATTTCTTACTCAAAATTCACATGAAGGACCATCTTCCTATAATGATCCAAATGTGTATTTCATGGCATCCGATCCTACTAATAATTCTAGTGGGTCAACTTCAAATGTTTTCACTACTCCACCGAATGTAAACATGAAGGAAGCCGAACATAATTTTGGTTTTCTTTGTGCATTTATGACTTCTTATGAAAATTTGGTGGGTAACAAGATTGCTACTAGTGAATTAACTAATGAAGATTATGATCAGATTGATCCTGACGATTTAGAGTTAATGGATCTTAAATGGAACATGGTTATGATGGTAGGAAAGGTAAAGAAATTTATGCAATGAACTAGAAAAGATTTACCATCATTGAACAAACGAGTTGGTTTTGACAAATTGAAGGTCAAATGTTACAATTGCCAAGAATTTGGTCATTTTGCTAAGGAATGTGATAAGCCCAAGAAGGAATACAATGGTCCTCGTTTTCAAGATATAAGTTCAGGAAAGACTTTTACTGAAGTGAAAGACAAACCGTCTGGGGAAGATTCTTCAAAGGCTGCGGGGTCACAATCTTTACTCATAGTTTAAGGGATAGATTGGAATCAATGACTGCTGGGGAATGGAGGTCAAGCTAATTTGGCAATGTTTGAGCACATTGAAAATTTTCAAGATGCAAGTGGAGTGGGATTGGCTTCTGAAAGTGAAGTTGACAGTGAATCAGATTCCGATGTTTCTTGCAAAATGAACTCGACTACCCTTGCTTGTATGGCAAAAATTGACGAGGTTAGTTCTTCTGGATCTGTTAGATTATCAGAAAATGTGTCTTGTTCTCATTGTGACACACTCAAGTCAAAAATTGATTTAATTAATGTTCAAAGATTCACTGCTTAAAGAACTTGCTTCAATCAAATATACATATAGACAATCACTAGAAACATAAAAGAAATCTAAGGACAAGATTGAGGGATTGCCTGTAAGTAATCATGATCTGAAAGAAGAACTTTTAGTGAAAACGACTATTAATGAAAAACAATTTCAGGAAATTCTCAAACAAAGATCTAAAATAACCGAGCTTGAAAATAAGGTTCTAGAGTTGAAAAGCAAATTAGGCAACTTTAGAAATTCATCCGTTTTGTTAAATGAAATTATTGAAGTATCTGGTAAACAAAAGGGTTTTAAAAATGGTTTAGGTTTTGTTAAGATTCCTCCACCATTTCACGATGACTATTCCCAAAATCCATTTGCGAGAAAGGAAGAAGTTGTTATTGAAACAGTCATTCATGTGGAGAAATCAAAACAAAATGACAAAGAAAATTCTTCAACTCACGAACCACATATTCAGAGTAAAAAAGTCTTTGTTGAGAAAGTCATTATTGAGGATATAATTTAACCAGAAATTGTACACAAAGAGTCGAATATTCCACGTTCAAATCACATTTTGAGTGAACCTCATGAAGATGAGTGACGAGGTCAAATGTAAAGATATGTTTTTCTTTACCAGTGCTGACAGATAACTTATGACTTGTTGCAGATTGTAGAAAGATTGAACCATATCATATGCTAGTGGATGATCGGGATGATCTCCAGAGTTGCTTACTTTGAGGGAGAGATCTGCTACGAGAAGTTACAATTTATTGGTTTGCTATAAAGATATAATGATTTGTCTGTCTGCACAAGCCCGAGAATTATCAGTCAAGGGGGAGTTGGTTAGTGCATTAAATGGCATTAATTGTGACTAATGATTTGCAGTAAAGAGAGCTCAAGTTTAAAGCATTCGACCGCTACGAAAAAGGGGGGAGTCTGTTAGTGCATGATTTGGTGTCCGTAGCCGATCGAATAAGTTATAGTTAGTCTAGTCTGTATATTTAATGTAAAATGGCCATTCTCTATGGATTGTATAGTGAATGGGTCCATTCGTTAGTTGACTAGACTATTCGTTAAGTAATAAGCACCATTCGTTATGTGATATAATGAATAGAGGCTTAATTGTTAATACATTCCTCATTTGTTATGGATATATAACAAATGGGAAGCCATTCGTGAATAGGATCACCTCATTCGTTAGTGTTGTATAACAAATGGGGTTCATGCCTATAAATAGGCTGATCCTATTCATTGAAAGATGAAATCCGAGCCTAAGTTATTCTATACCGTTACCATGTCGGATTCTCTCCATAACTTATTGTATCCACCATAATGTATTTCATCCTTTAATGTTATGAACAATATTTAAAGTATTCATCTCGTGTTAACGTGTTCATTTTCGTATCGTAATGTATTGATGTATCGTGTTAGTGGTTAGATCTTGGCTCGTAAATGATGTACATAAAATTATACATCTTTTCAGCATCAAATAATCATCTAAAACTGCAAATTCTATTAAATAACATAGCACAGAAGGCTACTTATCATAATAAAATACAATTTCAGGTAAACCCAAGCCCCAAACGAAGAAACAAGCGAAAAGACGAAGAAAAGAGGAAGAAAACGCAAAAAAAGAAAGAAACATGCCCCCATGCCTCAAGAAACACGCCCCCATGCTTCTAAACACCAGAAAAGACAAAAATCTACAAGAAAATACAAATACTTGGAACAAAAGCACGGGGCTGTGCCCCTTGAACATGGGGCTGTGGTCATCTTCAACAAAAAGACAAAACGAATTTAGCACATGTCATTAAAAGCACAGGGGTGTGCCTACCTAAGCAAGGGGCCGTGCTTCTCACTCCAGATTGCCTATAAATAGTGACTCATTTTCACTCATTTGGTGTACCTTGAAGAGAATTCTATACGGTTTCACTTTTATATATATATATATATATATATATCATCAATCGGGAGAAAGAGCTAACCATTGAAGGCAACTAAAGACTCCCGACAATCAGAAGAAGTTGTATTTACCATCCTCACCATCATTAACTTAAACCCTTGAACCACCACAAAATACCAAATCCATACTCAAACAAAACCAACACATATTACGTTATGATATATGCAACCCTTCACAAAGGTGGAGATTTGAATTTGTTACAAGCTTATTCATCACAGGTTACATTTTGGCTAAGAGTGTTCACATACATACATCACAGGTATGATCAGATATAAAACCGAGTACGAGTGAACATTGTGAGAACGTGATGTTTTGCATAAATAGAAGCTCATAAAAACAAATCACCTTTTTATATATCACTACATATATTCCTATGATTTAAGATTGGTTATTTTGTTTCCATTTTCTCGGACCTCTTTTGGGGATGTTTAAGCTATGATCGTAACTTTCTATTTTTAGAGAATATTTATAAATAGATTGCTTGAGGACAAGCAATGTTCAATTGTGGGGATGTTTGATGTACATAAAATTATACATCTTTTCAGCATCAAATAATCTCCAAAAAATTTCTATCAAATAACATAGCACAAAAGGCTGCTTATCATAATAAAATACAATTTCAGGTAAACCCAATCCCCAAACGAAGAAACAATAGAAAAGACGAAGAAAAGCGGAAGAAATGGCAAGAAAAGCAAGAAACACGTCCCCATGCCTCAAGAAACACGCCCCATGCTTCTGAACACCAGAAAAGACAAAAATCTACAAGAAAAGATAAATACTTGGAACAAAAGCACGGGGCCGTGCCCCTTGACTATGGGGCCGTGGTCACCTTCAACAAAAAGACAAAACGAATTTAGCACATGTCATTAAAAGTACGGGGGCGTGCCTACCTAAGCACGAGGCCGTGCTTCTAACTCCAGACTGCATATAAATAGTGGCTCATGTTGCACTCATTTGGTGTGCCTTGAAGAGAATTCTATACGATTTTCACTTATAAAGACACCCACTAAACACTCATATTGAAGATCTAGTGAAGAGTTTGAAGGCTTGGAGGTCATCCTCATCAACCATCATCATCCATCCACCATCATCATTAAGAAAGAAGATTCATCCACATTTGGTTAGATTGGTCTAGTTTAATCATGTGTTTGCTATCATCATCCACTCTAATGTTCATAACCATGCTCATTATGAGCAAAATTCCATTTACCATCTAAAATCTAAGAAGAATCTTTGTTTTACTTGATGATTATATAAAACATGTGGTTTAGTTTAGTAAAGTACATGGTTATGTTTCAATTATCTTTTGATGAGAAATGTTTCACCATCTTAACTCATCAATTCAAAGTTGGTGATTGTCGATTATATTGACAATCATTCATGATCGATTCATGTTCTTGAATGATAGAAATACTTTAATAACTTATCGAAACATGGATCCTTATATCGTACTTAGAAATGATGAGATATAAGTTATGATCTATTTCTCTAAGTTTTGGTAATCCGAAAATAGCATCGCTAATGAGATTGCTTAGGATATCATGCTAGTTAAAGAAATCATATTTTAACGGAATGTGTAATTATAACCTACTTAAATCAACCAAGGGGAGGTTGTGTGACTAAACTATCACTACCCGAAGTTGTTAGAATTGGTATTTGAGAAATCGAAGTCAATCATAATCTTTCTACTTTACTAAGCTACTTGCCAACTCAAATTGACATTCTCGTGGTAGCATGACATTAGGAAATGGCCGACTTTAAAATACGCATGCTACTTTCTTTTATGTCATAGGATATGCTCACTTAGAAATGAGGGGCTATTCTATCATATATTATTACGGTAAGTTTATCACATGTTTACTTTATAATCATCAAGGATAAATGGAGTGAATTCTTGATCTTAGATGGTAACCTTCATATAATTGAACTACTTGTTTAGAATTTCTCGTCTTGGTCACCTATATATTATATAAGTATTTATATTTTATAAAAAAGTTCAAAAATTAACCCCAAAATGATTAAAACCTCCGATTAAAGTAAAACAACGATTTATTATTAGAAACATTTGTGTCCACGGATCGATACTTGGTTCTTATCAATACTATTCTACATATACGATAGGTACACTTGCCTATTTTGTGTGTGTTTAGTCTTAGTAGAAATCACTTTTATAAATTTAAAATACGATCTTGTGCAAAAGCTAAATCATTCCATCCATCATATTTTACAAGCTAAACGCAACACACATCAAGTTTTTGGCGCCGTTGCCGGGGACACGGTAAGTTTCTAAGAACGATCCAAGTTTAAATTTAATCATTGTCTATAATTGTACAAATTTTTAACTTTCATTTTATTTTATTTTTACAAACTATTAAACTATATACTTTTATGGCTAGCCTAATTTTAACCTTTATTTACCTAACCTTTACCTTAGTTTAGTTTTTAAATAGCTTAACCTAACTCGTAGTTCAACTTCCACAAACCTTTAGTTTAACTTTAGCTAACTTTTACTTTAGTTTTAACTTTGATTTAGTCCCATGTATGCCCTATACTATTGAGCCTGAGCTTGTTTCTCCAATTTCTGAACCGGAACGACTCTTTCGTCGACGAGCATGTAAACGGACTGCAAAAACCGCCGAAGCAATCAAAGACGAGTCAGTAAACGCCACCACATCAGGAGAAAATCAAACAAAAGAAATGATGGCGGCGCAGAACAATGATACGAACATGAGCCAGTATGCCAAGCCAAGCCAACTCTTGAAGGCTACAACAATGGAGTGGCTCCACCCGAAATCACCGAAAATTTCAAAATCAAATCAAGCACCATTCATATGGTGGAAAATTCAGTTCAATTTCATGGTCTCCTCGAGGAAGACCCCCTTTCTCATATATCTCGATTCTTACGAATATGCGGAACCTTTAAAATACAAAACTGTTTAGATGATCAAATCAAACTCAAACTATTTCCTTTCTCTCTAAGGGGACAAGCCCTGGAATGGATAGAATCTCTTTCCTCTGGTTCCATCACCACCAGGGACCAGATGGTTGAACAGTTTCTCCTCAAATACTTTCCGCCTGACAAAACTGCCAAATACCGAGCCAACATCACCGGATTCCGGACCGATAATGATGAGTCATTACACACAGCATGGGAAAGGTACAAAAGTCTTATGAGAAGATGCCCACATCATGGACTGAGCGTATGGTTACAAGTACAAACTTTCTTTGACGCACAATCCAGTCAAAACAAACAGGCCATCGACCAAATCGCCGGCGGAGACCTGAGATCTAAATCATCTAACGAAGTATTTGAAGTCCTGGAAAAGGACGCAAAGAAGAGTTTCTCTTACAACCCACCAAGATCTATGCCAACCCATTAAGGAATACACCACGTCGATTCCAACACTCTTGTCACAGCACAGCTTGAAGCCCTTTCTAAAAAAATTGAACAACTTCAAGCTGAGCTAACAA
The DNA here is from genome assembly GCF_021521415.1 of Bidens hawaiensis. Taxonomy (NCBI): domain Eukaryota; kingdom Viridiplantae; phylum Streptophyta; class Magnoliopsida; order Asterales; family Asteraceae; genus Bidens; species Bidens hawaiensis. The sequence goes on along the minus strand of NW_027497514.1, from coordinate 19,908 downwards.
AAACCAGACTCACCTGTGACACTTGTGGAGGAAGCCATAAGACAAGTGACTGTAAACAAGTCATCATGGCTATGGAAGAGGTCGATTTCATCGCTCAACAAAACAACGCTTTCAGCAATAACTACAATCCAGGATGGAGAAACCACCCGAATTTCAGTTGGAAAGACGGAGGTAACACTCAACCCTTACCCGGATTTGAGAAAAGACCGATGAATCAACCCTTACCGGATTTTAGAAAAGGCCTATGAATCAACCCTTCCAACCAAAACCCTAATTTCAAGATCAAAGTTCCAGTAGCCATCAAAACCCGAGCTACTCAAAGATCGAAGATATGTTAATCCAGATCATGACCAAAACAAATGAAGCAGAGAAGAAGGCCGAATCAAGAGCTTTTGATATCAGTGGAGTATTGTTAAAACATGAAGACGACCTAAAAAGTCAACAAGCATCATTACATAATCTAGAAACTCAAATCGGACAAATTTCCCGAAAATTATCCGAAAGACCACCCGGCACTCTTCCAACCAATACAATCACCAACCCGAATGCGACAGCTAACGTTGTTACACTCATAAGCGGTACAACCACTGTTGTCGCACAAACTTCAGAACCAGTTATGGAAAAGGAATCCCCTGATAAAATGCAGGAATGACTTATCCCAACGGGCACCGTACAACCCAAGGAGCCAGTCCGAGCTTATATTCCACCTATTCCATACCCTGGATGCTGAAGCAGGAACGATTGGAAGCATAGTACAGGAATTTTTTAGAACTCTTCAACCAACTCCACATCAACATCTCTTTTATCGAGGCCATCGCTCAAATGCCAAAATATACCAAGTTTCTCAAAGAAGTTCTGACAAACAAAAGTAAGCTGGAAGTGCTCCGCATGTCACCCTGAGTGAAGAAGGTTCAGCAGTCCTCCAAAGCAAGCTGCCAACAAAAATGACCGATCCAGGGAGCTTTACTATCCCTTGTCTCATAGAAAATTTGTCTGTTAGCAATGCCCTGACTGACCTAGGAGCTAGTATTAACCTAATGCCATATGCAGTTTTTGAAAAACTAGGGATAGGATAACCAAAGCCCACCCGCATGAGCACTCAGTTAGCTGACCACTCTGTTAAATATCCTTGGGGCATTGTTGAAAACATGCTTGTCAAAATTGACAAGTTTGTTTTCCAAGTAGATTTTGTAATTCTAGACATGGAGAAAGACAAAAGTGTACCTCTGATTTTTAGAAGACCCTTTTTAGCCACTGCAAAGGCTATTATTGACGTTTGCACCGGCATACTCACTCTCAGGGTCAATGACGAGGCAATCACTTTTGACATAGGAAAATCTATGCAATATCCTCAACATCACGATGACACGTTATATTGTGTCGACATCATAGATTCCATCATGAGTTGCTATATGCGAGATTTCTCCATCACTAACCCACCAGAAGAACAAGTCCTAACCGAAACCATCGTCATTTCAGAAAACGAAAATCTTAGTGCTGACTACCACGAAGCATCAGAAGTAGTATGTGAGATCACCGAATATAATGAAAAATCAAAACCATCAATCTAAGAATCACCAGCCTTAGAGTTAAAAGAACTTCCAAGCCATCTCGAATACGCCTTTTTATAAGATGACTCTCAACTCCCAGTAATTATTTCATCTCACCTTTCTAAAAAAGAGAAAGACGAACTTCTTCAGGTTCTTAAAAACCATAAGAAGTCTATCGCATGGAAGATCATGGATATCAAGGGCATCAGTCCTTCGTTTTGTACTCACAAAATCCTCATGGAAGAAGAATACAAACCCGTGGTCCAACATCAAAGATGTCTCAATCCCAGCATGCTAGATGTGGTGAAGAAAGAAGTAATCAGACTCCTTGATGCCAGATTAATCTACCCAATCTTAGATTCACCTTGGGTTAGTCCCGTTCAAATAGTACCCAAGAAGGGAGGAATGACAGTTGTAATGAACAAAAAGGATGAGCTAATACCAATGAGAACCATCATAGGCTGGCGAGTTTTCATTGACTACCGGAAACTTAATGGCACCACAAGAAAAGACCATTTTCCACTTCCTTTCATCGATCAAATGCTTGAACGTTTATCTGGAAAAATGTTCTATTGTTTTCTTGACGGATTTTCCGGATATTTCCAAATTCCCATTGCTCCTGAAGATCAGGAGAAAACCACTTTTACATGTCCGTACTGAACCTTCTCCTACCGAAGAATGCCATTTGGAGTATGTAATGTTCCAGCCACCTTCCAACGTTGCATGGTGGCCATCTTTCACGAAATGATCGAACACTCTATGGAAGTATTCATGGACGACTTCTCAGTCTTTGGAGACTCTTTTGATCATTGTTTAAAAAACCTTGACAAAATGTTAGCCATGTGTGAGGAAGTAAATCTAGTACTTAACTAGGAGAAATGTCACTTTATGGTTAAAGAAGGCATCGTTCTCGGTCACAAGATATCTCAAGGAAGATTAGAAGTTGATAAAGCAAAAATAGAAACTATCTCTAAACTTCCGCACCAACTTCAGTAAAGGCCATTAGAAGTTTTCTAGGTCACGCACAATTTTACCGACGTTTCATAAAAGACTTCTCTAAAATCTCTAGGCCCATGGCCAAACTTCTTGAGAAAGACGCACCCTTCGTCTTCTCTGAAAAATGTGTTGAATCATTCAACATATTGAAAGACAAACTTGTCAACGCACTAATCATGACTACACCTGATTGGACCCTTCCATTCGAAATCATGTGCGATGCAAGCGACTTTGCAGTTGGAGCCGTACTCGGACAACGCAAAGAAACACACTTTCACCCAATTTACTATGCTAGTAAAACTCTTAACGATGCACAAGAAAATTACACCATAACAGAAAAAGAGTTACTAGCAATAGTCTTTGCCTTTGAAAAATTTAGATCCTTCCTAGTTCTTTCCAAAACCATAGTTTACACCGACCATGCCGCCATACGTTACCTCTTCAACAAGCAAGATGCCAAACCCAGACTTATCCGATGGATCCTACTACTCCAAGAATTTGACATTGAAGTTAAAGATAAGAAATGAGCAGAGAATGTAGCCGCATACCATCTCTCACGCTTAGAATGCCCAGCTTCAGAAGAACATCATAAGGAAATTATCAATGATAATTTTCCACTTGAAGTTCTCATGCATATCCAAGCAGTCATATAGGAGAAAGACGAAAGTCCTTGGTTTTCCGACTTCGCAAACTATCTAGCTTGTGGAATCCTAAGAAAAGGGCTTAATCATCAACAACGGAAGAAATTCTTTTCCGACCTTAAGTTCTACTTCTAGGAAGATCCTTTCTTGTTTAGGATATGTGCCGATCAGTTTGTTCGTAGGTGTGTAGCGGGAAAGGAAGCCTTAGATATTCACAAACACTGTCATGAAGGACCTACTGGTGGACACCACGGTACCGCCACTATGGTCAGAAAAGTGTTTGATGCAGGATTTTTCTAGCCCACCATATACAAAGACACACATGCTTTAATCAAAGCATGCGATGCTTGTCAAAGAGCCAGAAATATCTCATCCAAGAATGAGATGGCTCAAAAAGGCATTCAAATTTGTGAAGTCTTTGATGTATGGGGAATAGATTTCATGGGCCCATTTCCTAACTCATTCGGGAATAAGTTCATCCTTGTAGCAGTTGACTACGTGTCTAAATGGGTAGAAGCACAAGTTCTTCCCACTAACGATTCTCGAGTAGTTGTATGATTTCTGAAAAGGTTATTCTCACGATTCGGTACTCCAAAAGCCCTAATCAGCGACATAGGTATTCACTTCTGCAATACCTTAATGAAAAAAGTCTTGGCACGATATGGAGTTCACCACCGTTTGGCAACACCATATCACCCTTAGACTAGTGGGCAAGTAGAAGTCTCGAATCGGGGAATAAAAAGGATCCTCGAAAGAAATATAGGAATGAATCGCAAAAATTGGGCAGAAAAGTTAGATGACGCTTTGTGGGCCCTTAGGACAGCCTACAAAACCCCCATAGGAACAACACCCTTCAAACTTGTTTATGGAAAAGCATGTCATCTACCAGTAGAACTAAAACACAAGGCCTACTGGGCTCTCAGAGCAGTGAAATTCGATCTAATGTCCACCGTCATAAACCAGGAAGATCAAATTCACGAACTGGAAGAACTAAGAACATTGGCCCATGAAAATTCTTGGTCTTACAAAGAAAATACTAAACGTCTGCACGACGCCCATTTTAAAGGAAACAAAAAGTTTCAAGTTGGCGATCGAGTACTGTTATACAACACACATTTACGTCTTTTCCCAGGGAAATTAAAATCATGGGACAGGTCAATACATAGTTGAATCAGTCTTCGACTATGGGACAATCGAGATTTCAAATTCTAACGGCCACAAGTTCAAAGTCAATGGACATCGATTAAAACCGTATATCGATGGACCATTTGAAGAAGTCTCGGAGGTGGTAGTCCTCCAACTCCCTAAATAGAAATATAAGGAAACAAGGTCTGGCAAAGACCTCCACAAACTAGGCCTTGTAAATATTTGTTTTACTAAAAAACACACACACACACACACACAAAACACGGGGGCGTGCTTAAGAAAGCACGGTGCCGTGCCATAATGTGCGGACCGGAATCTTCGCTGCAAAAATCTAAGTCAGACTGGTTTGTAACCAACTGTTAGAGAAAAAACACGGGCAGTGCTTCTAAAAGCACGGGACCGTGCTCTGAATCTGGTTGGTTATAAAATGCACCTCTTGCCAATGCATTCCTTGCACCAACCAAAACCAAAACACTCCTCTCTGAAAATTCGACATGCCTACTGAAATGAGCGAAGCAATTCCCATTCCTTGACAACCGAGAAACGATGCCCGCCATGTTTCCAAAACCACGCTTCTCTTGAAACTTCAAGAACTCGTCAAAGAACTCACCGAAATGAATCTCCTTGCTGAGATGTGCCTCGTTCAACTCACCGAATCAGTGAAAAACATGGAAATGGAACTCCAAGAAATTATTAAACAACTCCAGTTTCAAGTTCTCGGTTTCACGTACTTTCCACCACCAGGGCCATTCGGTGGAGGAGAACCTTTCGGGGAAATTTAGGAACCTTAATTTTCTGTTTTCATGTGTAAACAAGTGCATTATGCACATTGTGTTAGGAATTTCGGGCTTAACCCGAATATTTTCATGTTTCTAGGAAAACCGGGCTTATCCCATATTTATTTTAGGACCTTTAATTTTAATGTAAAGTAATTATTAGGATGACCAAACTCATAAAATCACATGCTAAACATCATTCTAAAAATTCTGGCTCTCGCGTTTGGCTGAAAAATAAAGAAATTTCAGTGACAAAAAGCACGGGTCGTGCTTCAAGAAGCACGGGACTGTGGTCACCTTAGAATCTTCAGCATGATACGCGCTGACTCCGTACAATTCTCTGACTCAGAAACATTTATTCCCCTAGAAGCACGGGCCGTGCTTTTAAAAGCACGAGGCCGTGTTCGACTTTCCAGTCTCTATATAATGCATGCAAAAACTCACTATTCCATTCACACCAAACACAAAATTACTGAAATGGAAAGCAAGAAAGTTGAATGGAGGCCAGTGAGGAAAGGCAAGCAACATGATTCTCCCTCAAATCTTAAGGAGGAGGTCATGAGTTTACAATGCATCATACGAGACCAAGTCAAAAGCAACATCCAAACTGAAGCTCGTGTAATCGAGCTAATCAACAAAGTCGAACTGCTTCGGTTTGAAAACTTCCATGTTGTGGATAGCCACAACAAAGATGTGGCTTTCAAGCTCAACTATCTTAACCGAGAAATCGCAAAGCTCGACAAAAAGCTTTCCGAGCTCTTGGAAGTTAAGCGAGCCCCATCACACATTCAAGACCTGTTCAGAAATGGTGGTCGTTGAAGTCCTAACTTTGTCTTATGTTGAAGTTGCTCTTGCTAGTGTTATGTGTTATGATCTAGAATTGTTGTCGTACTTTTCTTTCCATTATGTTTATCTATGTTTTATGTTTTAATGAAATTTAGGACTTTTAAATTACTGTCTCAATCCTAACCTACAAAGAAAATCAGTCAAAAACGAACGCTAGACAAATAAACAACATAAACAAAAGAAACTGTCTGTTTTGTGCAGCACAGTACCGTGCTTCTAAAAGCATGGGGCTGTGTTTTCATGTCCAATTCAGTTACGATTTTTTAATTAATAAAATAACTTTTCTAACCACTCAACCCTAAAACCAACTTCGTCCATCAACACAAACCGCCGACCACTCCCCTATTTCACTAATTTCTGCATCAATTCTTCGATCTCAAACCAAAGGTATGTCAATTTAACGAATCTATTGTTCAAATTCATCTTTGTAGGTCTAATTTAACCCTAAATCTCACCAATTGATTGAATCGGGTCAAAACCCGAAAATTAGATGGGTTATTCGGTTAGGTTTAGGATAATGAATTGTTAGATAGTTGGTTTGTTAAAGATTGATTAAATAAACCATTCGGGTTCGGGTCTAGGGTTGCAAATCCGAGAAACTAAAAAGCTCAAATGGTATATCCGGTTAGAAATGCAGGTTCGAGTCTTGATAAGTATGAAATTAGGATTAAAAACACGAACCGTGTTTTAAACAACACGAATCGTGGTCACCTTTTGGTCAACAGAAAGTCAAAATTTAAGGAAACCGACAAATAGTAACAGCACTGGCCGTGCTTTTAAAAGCACAGTGCCGTGCTTAGCTCTCTGTTCCATCATGTTAGGAATTTTCGTTAAATTTTGACTTATTTGGGTACAAATTGCAGATGGACGAGTATGGTGATGACACACACGCTTTCCTAGTCTTTCCCGGGCGTGATACAAGGAATATAAGGGCCCAAACAAGATTAACCTACCTCAACCGTCGATTTACAGAGGTAAACTTTTACGCCTGTAGGAACACACTAAGGCAAGTCATCCAATGGAACTGGTACAAAACCCTTGTTCGAGGACCATGGAAGAGAGTTTTTGGTCAAACATGAGAGGCTGTAACGGAACTTACAAAAAAATTTTTGGCTTCTTTCACCATAAAGGCCAAGAAATTGGACATGTGGGATGAGGATGCCATCGAGTTCAGATGTGGGGGTGAATGGCACACAACTTCTTTCACCCAACTTGGGATTGATCTGGGGATTTACACAGCTGTGGAAACAGACAATGAAATCTGGTTCAGAGCAGGGACAACATTTGCAGATGAAGACGGTGATGATGATGCTGAAGCTGGAAACACAAGATTAGAATCATGGGAACAACTGAGCTACGGGACTGAGAACTATAACGCAAGAGTTTCAAAGAGCACGGAACTACGTGACCCACTTATGAGATACATTCACCGCCTGCTCAGTCACACTGTCACTGCTAGAGGTCAGATTGAGGGGTTGTTATTTAAAGGATCTTTGGGCACTTTATTGCATTGAAGAATGGTGTCCCGTGCAACATCACGTATTTATTCTGCAAGCTGTTCACGACAAATGCAAATTCCAGAGGAAACACACCAATCTTTGGCGAGCTATAGATCTATAACCTCTATGAAGCTTATGTTATGGACAGAGAAGGTACCTCAGGCCCAGATTCGATTGCTCTCACCCTTGATTATTGTATTAGCATGCAGATGGTTCAACGGATCAGTCAAAACCCGGATGTGTGGAGATTCTGTGATAAGTATAACCAGGTTTGGGACCCACAAGACTCGGCGAAGATGTTACTCCAGCATGTGCCCGAGAGGAGGGGAGGATCACCGCCAAGACAGTACCGCCGCCACACCTACCATCAGCGAGGAGGCCCATATTCATCAGGGGACGGCCCTAGCTCATCACATGATAGCCGATATTCTTTCGAGGGCCTATACAGCCTAATTGATCAGTTCTAAAAAAGAACCACTGCCTCGTTTGACAGGATCACAGCTGCCTCCGATGCACAACGGGCAGCCGAATATGCAGAAACAAGGCGAGAGATTGATCGTTTATGATATCGCATGGACAGGAAGTGGGGACCATTTGACCCGGACACGGGTAACTGATGAGCAGAGGCACTGGTAGGTCAGGGTATGGGCATGCACGGGTTGGTATTACTTTCATGACATTACTATTACTATTATTATTATTATTATTATTATTATTATTATTATTATTATTATTATTATGTTTGTTTGAACAATTTACTTTCCATCTTTTGTTTGTTGGTTTGGTTGGATACTTTTATGGCCGTGGGTGCCAATACATTATTATTAGGTACTTATTTAGCCCATTTGGGCAAGGGAAGAATGATTCCATACACAATTTTCAGCAAATTATGCTTGGTTGTTTGTTGTTGTTTGCAGTTCTATATTATACAGGTACAAAACAGGATAACGGACGACAAACAGGGGACGCTCTGTCGAAATTTCGTTAACCCGTAGGGAAGTACCTCTCCATTCTAACCCACCATACTTAATTAGAATTTTAATTTTTTCATGAATCTATTCACATTGAGGACAATGTGAGGTTCAAGTATGGGGAGGGGAATTAATTGACCAATTGCTTGCTCAAATAATTATAAAAATTCTCTAATCAACAAAATTTTCGACAACAAACAAACACTAATTTTATAACAAAACCTAAAGAAAAATCCAAGATTTTTTTTTTGTAAATAACCAATTACTAATCAATTATAAAAGAAAGGTAAAAAAGTAAAAAGAAGTTTTGTAATACTGAGAATAAATTTATGCAAAATATGGCGTTTATACCCAATTCCTTCGTTACTGTGATATAAACCTCATTCCATATAAATATTTTTTCGGAAGCTTTGAGTGAGTCATATGTTTCGTGTGATTTAGAACTTGTCGTAAATATTCATTTCAAGACCACATGAAGTGTTGTAAAGAAGAAGGTAATATTGTCACCATTCCATCAAACCATTCTCCAAATCACAAAACCCAAAAACCTTATTAAAAAAAACCTTACCACTTTATCCCTCTCACCGGTAAAATACAACACTGGTTTTCTACCGGCATACCCTAAAGAACTGGAAATGCATTCTTTAGATTTCAATTTCCTTTGCTGCATAAATTTAGCAAAACATATGTTGCCTCCAGAACTTAGGGAGAGAATCTTTCTCTTCAACAATGAGGTGAGCAAAAAGTGGCGCCAAGACGAAAAAAGGCCTCCATTTTGTGGAGTCTCCAAAAGCGCGATGACGAGAAGAGCAAAAAGATACGAGCGATGCTTAGGTTGCGGAAACTGGTCTCACGAAGGAAGATGTAGAAAACTGCAAACTCAGTCTAAGTATGAATATACCGAATTAATAAGGGTGGGGGCTATTAGGCTCAAGGCCGAACGATCCACTAGAGTTGGAGGCTATGTTCCGAACATAAATGAGGAAGAACTGATCCACATCCTCGACAAAACTGGTCTTGACGATCTGACCTTAGAAGAGTCACTAGGTTTGTTTTTTTTAAATATATATATATATATATATATATATATATATATATATATATATATATATATCATCAATCGGGAAAAAGAGCTAACCATTGAAGGCATATTAAGACTCCCGTCAATCAGCAGAAGTTGTATTTACCATCCTCACCATCATTAACCTAAACCCTTGAACCACCACAAAATACCAAATCCCTACTCAAACAAAACCAACATATATTACCTTCTGATATATGCAACCCTTCACAAAGGTGGAGATTTGAATTTGTTACAAGCTTATTCACACAGGTTACATTTTGGCTAAGAGTGTTCACATACATACATCACATGTATGATTAGATATAAAACCGAGTGCGAGTGAACATTGTGAGAACGTGTTGCATAAACAGAAGCTCATAAAAACAAATCACCTTTTTATATATCACTACATATATTCATATGATTTAAGATTGGTTATTTTGTTTCCATTTTCTTGGAACTCTTTTGGGGATGTTTAAGCTATGATCCTAACTTGCTGTTTTTAGAGAATATTTATAAATAGATTGCTTGAGGACAAGCAATGTTCAAGTGTGGGGATGTTTGATGTACATAAAATTGTACATCTTTTCAGCATCAAATAATCTCTAAAACAATTCTATCAAATAACATAGCACAAAAGGCTACTTATCATAATAAAATACAATTTCAGGTAAACCCAAGCCCCAAACGAAGAAACAATCGAAAAGACGAAGAAAAGCGGAAGAAATGGAAAGAAAAGCAAGAAACACGTCCCCATGGCTCAAGAAACACGCCCCATGCTTCTGAACACTAGAAAAGACAAAAATCTACAAGAAAATACAAATACTTAGAACAAAAGCACGGGGCCGTGCCCCTTGACCACGGGGCCGTGGTCACCTTCAACAAAAAGACAAAACGAATTTAGCACATGTCATTAAAAGCACGGGGGCGTGCCTACCTAAGCACGAGGCCGTGCTTCTCACTCCAGAATCCCTATAAGTAGTGGCTCATGCTGCACTCATATGGTGTGCCTTGAAGAGAATTCTATATGATTTTCACTTATAAAAACACCCACTAAACACTCATATTGAAGATCTAGTGAAGAGTTTGAAGGCTTGGAGGTCATCATCATCAACCATCATCATCCATCCACCATCATCATTAAGAAGGAAGATTCATCCACATTTGGTTAGATTGGTCTAGTTTAATCATGTGTTTGTTATCATCATCCACTCTAATGTTCATAACCATGTTCATTATGAGCTAAACTCCATTTACCATCTAAAATCTAAGAAGAAGCTTTGATTTACTTGATGATTATATAAAACATGTGGTTTAGTTTAGTAAAGTACATGGTTATGTTGCAATTATCTTTTGATGAGAAATGTTTCACCATCTTAACTCAACAATTCAAAGTTGGCGATTGTCGATTATATTGACAATCATTCATGATAGATTCATGTTCTAGAAAGATAAAAATACTTTGATAATTTACTGGAACATGGATCCTTATATTGCACTTAGAAATGATGAGATATAAGTTATGATCTATTTCTCTAAGTGTTGGTAATCTGAAATTAGCATCGCTAACGCGATTGCTTAGGATATCATGCTAGTTAAAGAAATCATATTTTAACGGAATGTGTAATTATAACCTACTTAAATCAACCAAGGGGAGGTTGTGTGACTAAACTATAACCACCCGAATTTGTTAGAATTGGTATTTGAGAAATCGAAGTCAATCATAATCTTTCTACTTTACTAAACTACTTGCCAACTCAAATTGACATTCTCGTGGTAGCATGACATTAGGAAATGTTCGACTTTAAAATGCGCATGCTACTTTCTTTTATGTCATAGGATATGCTCACTTAGAAATGAGGGGCTATTCTATCATATATTATTACGGCAAGTTTATCACATGTTTACTTTATAATCATCAAGGATAAATGGAGTGAATTCTTGATCTTAAATGGTAACATTCATATAATTGAACTACTTGTTTAGAATTTTTCGTCTTGGGCACCTATATATTATATAAGTATTTATATTTTATAATAAAGTTCAAAAATTAACCCCAAAATGATTAAAACCTCCGATTAAAGTAAAACAACGATTATTATTAGAAACATTAGTGTCCACGGATCGATACTTGGTTCTTATCAATACTATTCTACATATACGATAGGTACACTTGCCTATTTTGTGTGTGTTTAGTCTTAGTAGAAATCACTTTTATAAATTTAAAACACGTTCTTGTGCAAAAGCTAAATCGTTCCATCCATCATATTTTACAAGCTACATGCAGCACGCATTAGTAAATGTGTTTCAACACATGTTATCCTATGAAGCTTTCCATTTTAAGCATTTGTGCTTTAAGTACTTGAAAAACATACTTTAAAATATCAACATAATGTTGGTGAGTTCATAGGTTTTAGTGTTTAAAAATTTGTAAAACCATTTCGTTCGAAATAATTTCATGTATACACTAACTATAAACAAGCAAGCGTTTGACCCATCGTAAGCTAGCAAAGAATATGATAAATATGAACTACATGAGGCATAACCAAACCAAGACACAAGTGTTTCATCCCTCACTCGTACCTCACGAGCAAGCAAGTAGATACTATGCAGTCATTCGAGTTCGACCACGCAGATCGGCAGTTAGCGTGACTAACCGTGACGGGGGCGCGTCAATCCCAATAGTACTATTCACATAATCTTAGGCTAATATAAGCTAATAGTTATTAATAAGCGATAAAGGGGACTTTCGGATCCAAGAAATAACTAATGCAAACACAAAGGTCGAGTCTTGTTTCTCATTAACGTATAAAATCGAGTATGTGTATGTTTTCCCCCAATTTATAAAACATTTAAAAGAAAAGGGCCATGAAACTCACCTTCGAGTTTCCAAGCGAGATAGCTAGAGAATATCGAAACAAGCGTGGGACTTCTTCTAACTGCGACCTAATCAATTATGGTTACTTAGAATCCTATAGTACAATATTAACTTACAAGTTGATCTTGTATAAAGTCCACACAATATGTTAGACTTGTTGGTGTATATGTTAAATGTTAACATGTGTCTCGACGAACCGTTGGTGATTCCTTTATGTGTTTTATCATACGTCTAAGTTTTGGATTAATATATATAAGTTATATATATATATATATATATATATATATATATATTAAGCATGTATTAATAGTTCATAAGTTCTCATGTATGCTACATATTGGGGCTAGATGACTTAGAATTAGTATTCATCATTTCATGTGTCCATAAATTCTTCACAAATTATTTAGCTATTTTGGGGTGCGAAGGTACCGTACCTTCTTGGACCAAACAACCTTTTTTTGATTTGAAATTTTTATCACATAATCTCACATGTATTAGGTTCTAGAAAAATGTTACACATAATTTTCTGAGGTGTTTAAGGGGTCCAAACGTATTTATTAGTAGACAAGGGTCGTGCAGCGAAGTTTATTGATAGTCTGTGGAAAAACATTTATTTGACTGACCTAAAATTAAATTCTTGAAAATTGTGAGTACAAATTTAAAACCTAAGACATAAAGGTTAATGTTTCAAAAAGAATCATGTCATTGGACTTGATATGAGTGAGTTATGGGTCCATGAGTAAGACTCAAAATTTGTTAGCAAAATGACACGACTCGTGTTTTTGTAAAGTCCGTTTTGGGTATCAAAACTCATCCAAATCGAATGAAACCGGTTGGGTTTAAAACTAGACTCGACCCGAAGTAGTATATTTTAGACTCAAGAATCATGAATTTTGGTTAAGTGTTGACTAAGTTATTGGCCCGTGAGTCCAGATTTTATAAACCGTTAGCTCACTGTTTATCTCTGTGTGTATTTTTTATACCCACTTTCACCTAGTTCCTTGATGTATAAACGTATTAACCAATAACCACTAGTTATTGATTTAAAAGAATGTTAATTTTTTTAACATATATTGGTTCGTAAGCCTAGATATTTCTATATTCATAACTGAAAGATATACATGTATATTTGGCCATATTTAGATTTAGTCCAAGGTTCATGAATTCGGTGTCACTTCACTTTTATAGTTCTTTTGTTTATATTGAACTAGTTTTTTACCCGGCGCGTTGCGCCGGGCAGGTTATTAAATCTCGGGTGGTGGTAAAACCCAAGTGTTGTCGGTTTCGAGCGTTGAGATAGTAAGTCGACGCGAATTCGTTTGGTTTCGGTGACATGTGTTATTGTACCGAAATTAAAACAAAATATATAAACAAAAAACTATAAAAGTTTAGATGGACCAATATGGTGGTGTCAGTCGATAAAAATCGAATGTTGGTAAAAGCGAATCGTTGTCGATCCTGTAACTTAAACAAAAAAATTGACGTTAGGTCGGTTTTCATTACGTTCGTTACGTTGACTGAACTTGCTCCGGGCAGGTTATTAAAACTCGGATTACGGTGGTAAAACCCAAGTGTTGTCGGTCCCAAGCATTGAAAATTTGGTCGGTTTGACGACAAGTGTTATTGTAACGGAATTAAACCCAAATATAAAACACGAGCGTTGTTAAAGGTCGATTGTTGTTAATCCCGGAACTAAATCACAAAAAAAATTGCCATTCGCTCGGTTTTCGTTACATTCATTTCGATGACTGAACCAAAGAAACAAAAACAAACTTTGCGGACCAGTTCGGTGCCGCCAAATGGCCAATAAGGCACTAGCGGCACCAAACTTTCTATTTATTATATATAAAATTATCGGATTGTTTGAAACTATCCATATTATACCTGAATATGTGTAGGTTAACGGTTCATGTTTATAAAAATGACCACTTTCTTGTTGATTTTTCATAGGTTATGTTTAGATCTTTTATACACTCAAAGCGTACCTTTTTACCAACTAACCTTATGGAAGACTTGTGTTTTTAAATGATTTTTTTTTATCTAAAAAATTTTAAATATGTTTATGTCTATGAGTAATGATTTGTTTAAAGAAAAACAAAAGTTTTAGCGGCTAGTTTGTGTTTGTTAATCTTTTAGTGTAACAACCTTGGGTGGTTCATTTTGGAAAAATTTATTCGTGAAAATGAGTTTTTCACTAACTTTGGACATGAATAATATATTTATATATGTGTTGTATAAATATTGATTTGAGTGTCCAAAACGGATCGTAGATAAAAGAATATCAATGCTCGAAGTTGTATGGTTGGAATAACCAAAGAAGAGAAAATTGGATTTATCTTTGCATCGTGTCCCACGTAGGAGCGCATGAGTGTCGCGCCTGCATAACGGACTGTTGCGAATAGTTGTTTGGACCTGGTCAAATAGTTTGTTTCGACTCATGTCATGAATAAATATGATGATTTTTATTCACCACTTAAACCTAATTAAAAGTATTTAACCATGTTAATTACAATAATTAATTTCAAGTTTATTACAAGATTAATTATCTTGTTTATGACTAAATTAATTTTATTGTTTATGACATATTAATTTGGTTAAGTATTTCTCATTTTATGTAAGTATATAATGAACTTGTTGGTTAATGTTGTAAAAACACTTAAAAATATTTTGGAGTCACTTACACACACTCATGACAAAATTTAGAGAGGAGCACTCTCTATACTTATGTCAAACAACTTCAACAAATTTTCCTACATCTTGATAAACACCAATATAGCCGGTAGCTTCATCGGATTCGTGGCCATCTCCGGCAGTACACATACTGTTCCGGTTGTTGTACCCTGGGAAACAGACGCGCTTGAGAGTAGGCACGAAATCTATTTTAAGGGACCCGTGTCTAACACGATCCTCAACCAAAACCGTTACCCAATTTCAATAAACGAATTGTTGTTTTGAAGAAACATTTGGTGAAGACTCAAGTGAAGAAGACTCGTGACATGGATGCTAGAAGAAAGATTATGGAAGCACTCATAGTAAGATATGGATTGAATCATTTCGGTATATAAAGCTTATGGAAGCACTCATAGTAAGATATGTACTTTTGTAAACGGTATTGTACTAAGTGAATTTCCCACGATTAACGAGTGTATCGTTATCATATTTTTATTATTATCTTAACTAAAAGTGAACCACTTTTCCTACAATCTTAAAACAGAATTTCGTGAAGATTGACGGTTCAATCTTAAAACCTATTGATAAGGATTTTTGGTTCACGAAAGTTTAAAATGTTAATTGGATTTTTTATATAAAATCTTATAAATATTTGGGGAAATAATATGATTAGTACAAAAGATATCGGATTTATTTATATTGGAGTACAATATTAAATCTGAATACCGTTACAAATCGTATGGTTCGATTCAACCTTTTGAGTCCTTAAAATGATTTGTTATCGTTTTATATCTAACAATTGTGTTAGAAAAGACTTCTAGCAATCCCTTTGAGTTATGAATTTGTTGCATTTTTTTTATATATGCTAATTAACATATGCCATAAAATAATATAAGAGTTTTTTGACAATTTATTCTCATGAATTAATATGGGATTTTGTTATTAAGGGGGTGTTTGGGATTGCTTCTTAAAAGTGCTTATGGCTTTTTGGAGAGGCAAAATATCCAAAATGCCCCTCCAAAAGCACCAAAAGCTCCAAATTGGAGTTTTTAGGTGCTTTTGGAGGGACATTTTAGATATTTTGCCTCTCCAAAAAGCCATAAGCATTTTTAAGAAGCAATCCCAAACATGCTCTAAACTTGACACTAAACATGTCATTAATAAAATGGCGGTTTTATTTTGACTCATAAAATTCATGTTGATTTTGTTTAGTACAAAACTTAATATGGAAATTAAGTTACAAATGGGTGATAGATGAGATGAACAAAAGTGCTCATTTTGTTGCATATATGTTTGTGTGAAGAGAATCACAATATATTGAAACGATTTGAAAACCGTTGGGTTTTTAATTTATAAATGATTATTATAATCATTCTTCATCTAACGAGCGTGTTAGAATATATATTATTTATCGTAATAATTCTGGTCTTATTGGGTTTGAAATGTTTATATTTTCTAATGAAGGTATTAGAAAAGGTTGGTTTAGTAAAACCGTATGTATTTATAAACATACAAGGTGGGATGCGAGGTACGGTTTTGTTGTTTGCAAAATAGGTATTTCGCAGTGTGCGAACAAGTTAAAAAAAAGATTATTTGGCGAATTGATGGTTTATACCTTCTAATGAGCGTGTTAGAAATGGTGTTATTCGTATAAACTACTAAGCTTTATAACGGTTTTTACCGTTTATTTCAAAGGAGTGTCTTAGAACCGATTTTATATTTATAAACCATAACCTCTAAAACGTTTTTTTATAATTGCTTATTTCTAAGGAGCGTCTTAGAATCGCTTTAAATCTTATAAATTAATAAGCTTTATAAACAAGTATATTCTTTTTATTTTCTAAGGAGTGTTTTAGAAGTGGTTCATAAGAATCGCAAGTTTTAAAAACGATGTAAAATTGGTTATTTCTAACAAGAAGTTAGGAATGGCTTATGTTAATAAGAACCAATATTTTATCGTTTAGTAAACATTTGTTTCTAATGAGCGTATTAGAATCGTTTTTATCTTATAAACCATCTACTTCAACGATGTGCAATCGTTTATTTTTCTAACGAGCGTGTTAGAATTGGTTTAGTGTGATAAAACTATATTTTGGTGAACAAACGATTTGTAATCGTTTTAATTTTCTAACGAGCGGGTTAGATAACGTTTTATTTAATAAACATATTTTGGAGTTTATGGTCTTGATTGGTTATCAAAACACAAAACACATAAAGTTTATTATTAAAAAATTGCAAACTTAAGATACGACTTGAACGAATAAAACACGTCTTTTGCAATTAAAATTGGTTCGTTGCTAGAAAGATAATTAGCACATCTTGAACCATATATTAGCTACTCTCGAGTAAATTATTTTGTTAAAACAATTTTTTATTGTTGTGAACATAAGTAATTGTTCAACTACTTGTGAGTAGTTTGTCATGTAAACAACTTTATTGTTTTGGACTAGATTTGTCATTGTTCAAGTTTGGAGTTTCAATATGAAACAACTAACTTGTCTTTATAAATACTTGACAATTTATTGAGGGAGTACCTCATGATATGTCGAAAGACACGATATCAAACGTTTAACTAAATCGTTTCACACCCCCATCTTAGGCCTAGGAGTATGACCAATAGTTGGTACCATAATTATAAATAAATCAGAGTTACGTTAGTAAGCAGAAGACTTATAAAACTTTAAGGATCAAAATGTAATATATCAAAAGACGGGATTATAAAATACCCGTTTAAATTGTTTAACAAAACATTACTTGTTATCTTTAAAAACCACCTATTTAATATGTTACGTGTTTTACAAAACAAATCCGAGCCATTGGATATAAAAGTAGCACTTCGATACTCCAAGTGCTAATCTTGTTCACCTGCAAAATGTAAATAAAATACGTCAGCAACGAATGCTGGTGAGCACGCTGACGCAAAATATTTTCTTTTACTTTGTTACCCCTCGAGACTACGCCTGCCTCGGCCCAACGTGGCTTAGAAATAACAAAGTTAGATAACAAATTATAAACACGAGCCTCTACTCTAGGTCACCTCAGCAAACACCGCAACATTCTACTTAGTTAAGTACCCGTAAATATACACAACGGTCGTACTCCCTGCAGGAGAGCGTCCTACGACCAAGGGTGGTGCGATGTGCCCATTCATCGCGTAGTACCACCTATGTAAGGATCCAAACACACGTATACCACAGCCTGAGGGCTAGGTTTATACCCTTATTTATAACGGTTTTAGGAACACATGGTTCCTTGTAAACAAATTTCATATAACAAGTTGACTCATTTTAAAACAAGTATAAAAGTTTGGGGACGTATTCACCTTTTCTCTTTAGGATCGGCTTCACTCACCATCCAAGGGTGTTTCCCTTCTTTATCTCACACCTATAGTACGAGTATAAATATTTGTTAGTCGAATACACGATCCGGCTTAAGACCTTTAGTCTTATTTTATATCTCAACCTCGATGAACCTTTAGTTCATTTTCTTTTACTTGAAACCTTTAGTTTAAAAGTAATTATAAACCTTTAGTTTATATTAAAACCCGACGTTTTTTCTTCTCCAAGAAAAGTATTATTTTTCTTTTATTATTTAAGAATACTCATTATTCATTAAATAATATTTTTATAACAAAGAATATATATATATACTTGCACACAAATATATATTTATCTATCACATTAATTCTTTATGCTTTTCTATGTTATGTTTGTATTTCTTTTATCGAGGCATCGAGTATAATCCTCGACTTAAGACTTAAGCCTTTGATATAATATTATAATATAGTCAATTGACGTTACGCCTAACTTTGTTGGCGTTTAGAAACCCTAGGGACTTGAGAAGCACTTCGACGCCGCTTTACTTCCTCGATCAATTTTGGCACTTCAATGGTAGCACCAATCTTCGACAATCGATGGCACGCCTTTCAAGAACAATCGCCTTACATGGTTGAATGTGGGTGGAGGGTGGCACGTACTTCAAGGAAACGTTGGTACACAAAACAAAGGATCGAAATACGTTTATCGAGGAAATATGGCATGTAAATCAAGGTATTTCTAGAGAGAGATTAGAGAGAAGTGAGAGCTGATGATGGTGTGTGAAAATGAGCAGCCCTTGGCTGCAATTTATAGACGAAAATTTGGGTCCCATCGCGGTACGCGATGGGTTCCCTGACTAGCCCGTCGCGTACCGCGACGTAGACTGGCTGAGTCAACGAGTAGCCCTGCCACGTGTCGACACGTGGCAGGCGCCGCTCCACGTGGCGGACGTGTTGCCACGTGGCGGCAGACGTTGCCACCGTTTGCCACGTGGCACACGTGTCACTGCATGTCAGATACTCCATCGCGATACGCGATGGAGGTCAATCTTGATCCATCGCGTAGCGCGATGGGTCAAGAAAACAGATTTTTCCTTTAAGCCCCTGGAGTTTGGAAATTGGCAGAATTGATCCCTAAACTTTGGAAAGTTTACATTTTGAACTCGAAATTTTCACGATGTTACAATACTGAGAGTATCATGATAAAAACTATATGTATATTGAAAGGATATACACAAGAATGAAATATATCATTAAACGTTGAGAGTATCAACATGAGAATTTCACAAAGTGTGAATTCTAATTTGATTACAACATATGAAAATATATATGTTATTATTATTATTATTAACATTTATAATAAATCGTTCGAGATTTGGTATAAGAGTTTTACTAATGATGGACTCGTAGATGCTTCTACCACCATCAATTTTGTTTGAACTATGTGGAGGACGTGTCCTTCATTTTGGGAGAGTATCCTAATACATGGTTTCAAGAAAACAAGGTCTTCACCAAAATTGACTTGGATTAAGACTTATGTGTAAGTCCACATAAGT